>NC_057727.1:39836855-39885076 GCF_004010195.1 Chiloscyllium plagiosum | reverse complement strand
AATATTGCATGCAATTCTGGTCTCCTTCCTATCGGAAAGATGTGGTGAAACTTGAAAGGGTTCAGAAAAGATTTACAAGGATGTTGCCAGGGTTGGAGGATCTGAGCTACAGAGAGAGGCTGAACAGGTTGGGGCTGTTTTCCCTGGAACGTCGGAGGCGGAGGGGTGACCTTACCGAGGTTTACAAAATTATGAGGAGCGTGGATAGGATAAATAGACAAAGTCTTTTCCCTGGGGTCGGGGAGTCCAGAACTAGAGGGCATAGGTTTAGGGTAAGAGGGGAAAGGTATAAAAGAGACCTAAGAGGCAACTGTTTCACGGAGAGGGTGGTACGTGTATGGAATGAGCTGCCAGAGGATGTGGTGGAGACTGGTACAATTGCAACATTTAAGAGGCAATTGGATGGGTGTATGAATAGAAAGGGTTTGGAGGGATATGGGCCGGGTGCTGGCAGGTGGGACTAGTTTGGGTTGGGATATCTGGTCAGCATGCACGGGTTGGACCGAAGGGTCTGTTTCCATGCTGTACATCTCAATGACTCTATGACCTTATATCCAAATGTAGCATGACCTGGATAATATTCAGGCTGATAAATAGTAAACAACATTCATGCCAGGCAATGGCCATCTCCAACATGAGAGAACCTAACAAATTCCCCTTGACAATCAATAAAATTTGACAGCACAATCCCCCATCATCATCATCCTGGAGCTTATCATTGGCCTGAAACTCAACTGGAACAGCTGGATATAAAGACTTTGGCTTCAAAAGCAGTAAAAGGCTTAGAATTCTGCCATGATAGGTCACCTCTCGATGAGTGTAATCCCTGGATGAGTGCAGCTCCATCAATACTCAACAAGCTCAACACTGTTCATTGATACTTGTGTTGTGGGAACATTATTTGCCACCAACTAGCCCAGACCTGAGTATTGTTCAGGTCACTGAGTGTGACAGATTGGCACCAGATCTCTCCTTATTTAAGGACAGGTGGTCCCCTAACTTGCTATAATGAAATATGGGAGATTTTTTTAAATTCACGAATGTGGGCACGGCAGCCTAGGTCAGCACTTATTGCCCATCCCTAATAGTTCAGTTCTGAGTCAACCGCATTGCTGTAGGTCTGAAGCCACATCTAGGCCAAACCATGTAAGGATGAGAGTCAAAAGGTGTGGCACTGGAAAAGCACAGCAGGTCAGGCAGTATCTGAGGAGCAGGAAAGTCAACGTTCAAGAATAAGCCCTTAGTCAGGAATGTGGGGAGGGCTCAAGGGAGCTGGGAGATAAATAGTAGGGTAAGGGTGGGGCTTGGGGAAGTGAGCTGGGAATGCCATAGGTAGATGAAAGTGAGGGTAATGGACATAGGTTGGAGTGGAGGGTGGAGTGGATAGGGAAGGAAGGTGGACAGGTAGGACAGGTCAAGATGCCAGTGCCGAGTTGGAGGGTTGAATCTGGGATGAGGTGGGTTAGGGAAGATGAGCAAACTGGGGAAGTCAATGTTGATGTTGTGTGGTTGAAGGGTCCCAAGGCAAAAGATGAGGCATTCTTCCTTCAGTTGTCAGGTGTCTTTGATTTGGTGGTGGAGGAGGCCCAGGACCTGCATGTTCTTGGCGGAGTGGGAGGGGGAGTTGAAATGGTTGGCTACAGGATGGTGGGGTTGTTGGGTGCATATGTCCCAGGGATGTACACTGAAATGCTCTGCGAGTTGGCAATCTGATGCAGAGGAAACCACATCGGGAGCAACGGACACAGTAGATGAGGTGAGTGGATATGCAGGAAAATCTCTGCCAGATGTGGAAAGATCCTTTGGGGCTGTGGATGGAGGTGAGTTGGGGGGGGGGAGGGGGGGGGTGCGGCTGCAGGTTTTGCACTTTTTGTTGTGGCAAGGGAAGGTGCTGAGAGTGGAGGGTGGGTTGTGGTTGGACCTAACAAGGGAGTCACGGAGAAAATGATCTCTGCAGAATGCTGTTAAGAGTGGCGAGGGAAATATGTCTCTGGTGGTGGGGTTTGACTGTAGGTGGCGGAAATGGAAGAATAATGCACTGCATCCAGAGGACCGGGGCGGTTCTGTCCTTTTTGCAGTTGGAAGCATAAGATTCAAGGGTGGAGGTGCTCAACGTGGTTCAGATGTGCTGGAGGGCATTGTTGATCATGTGGAAGGGGAAATTCCAGTCCTGGAAATAGGAGGCCGTCTGACAAGTCCTGGAGTGGAATTACTCCTCCTGGGAGCACATACGGCAGAGGCGGAGGAATTGGGAGTAAAGGATAGCATTTTTAAAGGAGTGGAGGGGGATGTATGAAGAGGTGTAGTCCAGGTACTTGTGGGAGTCGGTGGGTTTGAAATAGATGTCCATGTTGAGTTGATTGCTGGAAATGGAGACAGAGAGGTCACGAAGGGGAGAGAGGTGTCCAAGGTGTCCAGGTGAATTTAAGGTCAGGGTAGAAGGTATTAGTGGAGTAAGGATGGCAGTTTCCTTCCCTAAAGGGCATTAATGAACCAAGTAGTTTTACCTGACAAATGACACCATTTTCATGGTCATCATTCGACTCTTAATTCCAGATTTTTATTGAATTCAAATTCCATAATTCAGGACCCCCTGAACATTACCGAGACTGCTGAATTAGTCTATTGGTAATAGTCTAGTCATAGTACAACAAGGCCATTGCCCAGATATGCATAGTCATAAACTGACAGATTTTGGTGAAGTACATTTTGTTACTTATGTTGACCTGCAGAGGTGCCTCATGGATGTTCGATTTTGAGCAATGAAAATATTATTCAAGAGTTGAAATTATTACTGGAAAATGTAACTATTATTTAGTGTTAGAAATATTACTATAAAGTCGATCGTATGGTTGGAATTAATCCATTCAGAAAACCATCAAATGCTGTGTTGTGAGACTGCCATAAGAATGTTCAGGATGTTATGCATTTGAAGCTAATTATGCAAATATACACAATTAGTTTTCTGTCTGTTTAAAATGGGCGAAATGCCCGTAGGGGTGAAACAGACACCAGCAGTTCACTGCAATAATATAAATAAGTACTGACTTTAAATTATATCACTACTCGATTATCTTTTGTGATAATTTAGTTTAGTTTGTAATATGGAGACTGGTACAGTGGAGAAATCCCACAAGGTTTTCCTTCCATCAGTCACCCAGCAGAATGCTCACGGATTGTGAAATGGAGGAATGTACAGACTTGTTTATAGAATGCCTGTTACAGCTAGCTGTAGAGGCTGTGGCTGACTGGTCAGAGAATACTGATTTGGGTATGATTTACCATACCTGACATCTGCTTGACATTGCCAGTTTTGTTATGTGTATATTCACCTTGGCTTCTGGGAAAATTGAATTAATGCAACAAGGCTTTACTTGTTTTCTAGTTACAGTAAATTAGATTTCTGACTGTTTTATTTTGAAATATCCTTATTTGTAAACATAAAGATTAGGCAATGAAAGTAATGAGATTCCGGAGCAGGGAAATATCTGAGCTAGTATTTTATTCATTTTCAACTTTTGTAACTAGAGCAGCAACAATACTGCTATTGGCTCTGACCATTGACTGACTGACTGACCTTGATAAACATTCTCTGGTTGTTGTGGTAACTGCAAAAAATTCTGCATCAGCAGCTCAATATGAATATAGCAGTCACTTTCGACAGGTACCATTCCCTGGACTGCTTCAGTTACACCACAAAGGAAATTCTGTTACCCTTCTTTATGAAGAAAGCTTGGGGTTATTACCCCAACCTCTGGGTGTTAATGAAGGTGGCATGGACCATTCAATTCATGGCAGACTTATGTGGCCCTTATCGAAATTGGTGTATAAATAAATTGTACTTAGATGAAAGGCTTACAGACTCACTTATGTTATAATAGCTCCTACTGTCTGTTGTGTCTCCATTGGCAACTTGCTCACTTAGATAAGCAACTGAAAGGGGTGGGGTGGGGTGGGGTTGGGGGGTAAACAGGCTAAAGAGTTGAAAGGTAACTATGGTGATGGATAACTATGAGAAATGGTGAATCAGAGAACATTCTCGCTCCATCTGCCTCCACTATCATATATTTTCAAGTGTCATGGAGAAAGTGTGCTAACTCTTTTTTTAAGCTACATTCAAGATGAGTTGAGTTTTTTGGAGGATTTCTGCCTGGTGAATTCTTTCACTGTATCTTATCCAACATTCTGTATTAAACACCTGTCATGTCCCTCAGGCATCTCTCATGTCCAATTCTGGCTGCATTTTAACCATGCTTGGTTCTCAGAACAAGTTGCCACTCAATGGATATCCACCAGAAAGCTGGTATCCCCAGTACCCATGCCATCTTTAAAGGCAGTTGTTCACCAGGACAAGAACTGACAACTTGGCATTGCCCTTCACTGGCAGCATAATTACACTATCCATGTTACAGCCGACATGGGCTGACACTCCCTTGCACATACAGCCACATTCTCTCAGCCTTTTTGCTGCTAAACCACCAGCCACACACTTTACTGTTTGTAGCTGCATCCCACCTGAAACCCTCTCAGGCAGCACTACTTCATCTTCAGTTTCCATCATAGACCCACAGCTTGTCATTTCCAGTAGGGGAACATCACATACAGACAAGCAATTGGAGAATTCCAAGCTTGAGCTTTTATTTACAGAAAAGTTACACAAACAAAACAATAGAGGTTGCAGTTTACCCTGACAATGCAAACCAGACTTTGGCATCTTGGTCAAAGAATATTTTACAGTTCACAATGATCTGCACCCAGCCCTCATCTACGGGCAGCAAGTGCCAGTGAGGTCCTGTCTGGCTTGTAGCACTTGAGTTCTGTCATAGGGAGAGAGAGCTTCCTCCTCCCAATGCCCTTGTCCTCATCCTCAGAAGGCTGCGTTCTTCCCTTAGTTCCTCAGCAGCGTCATTGTCTGTTACAACTGTGCAGAGCACAACATCAACCAGGATGATGCAGTCCACTTTGTCTCTGCTATATAGAAGGGGCCCACCGTGGGCAGCACGGTGGCACAGTGGTTAGCACTGCTGCCTCACAACACCAGAGACCTGGGTTCAATTCCCACCTCAGGCGACTTACTGTGTGGAGTTTGCACACTCTCCCCGTATCTGCATGGGTTTCCTCCCACAGTCCAAAGAAAATGTGCAGGTTAGGTGAATTGGCCATGCTAAATTGCACCTAGTGTTAGGTGAAGGGGTAAATGTAGTGGGTGGGTTGCGGGTCGGTGTGGACGTGTTGGGCCGAAGGGCCTGTTTCCACACTGTAAGTTCCACACTCTAATCTAATCACTCCCAGACCAGTCCAAGCAGTGGAACCACATCTTTTGCAGCACTATACTTTGTTCCACCATGGCCCTGGTTGACACAAGGGTTGCATTAAACCTGGGATCCCAATGAATCAGACTGTTGTGCAAAGATTTAATGAGCCATAATTGCAGTGGGGGAATGGTGGGGGGGGGGGGGGGGGGGGGGAGGTGGTATCTGTTTTAAAGTTACAGATTACTGAGGGACCTGAGGGTAATCATAGAATCCATATGGTGTAGAAGCAGATCATTCAGCTCATCGAGACCACACCAACCCAAACAGAGCATCCCGCCCAGACTTCTCACCCTTACCCCATCCCTGTAACCCTGTATTTTCCATGGCTAATCCACCTAGCCTGCACATATGCAGACACAATGGGCAATTTAGCATGGCCAAACCTCCTAATCTGCATATCTTTGGACTGTGGGAGCAAACCAGAGCATCTAGGGGAAACCCACACAGACATGGGGAGAACATGCAAACTCCACACAGTCACCCAAGGGTGGAAGCAAACCCAGGTCCCTGGTGCTGTGAGGCAGCATTGCTAACCAATAAGCCACTGTGCTGTCCCAATGGGCACATGCAGGAAATTGTAACAGCGATCACAGGGCATCTCAACATTAATGGAATGGAACCCCTTCCAACTGATGAATTCAACAACATTGTGTTATGGCTCAGTAATGTCTCTGCCAATGTTCCCTACTACAGCCACACGGCCTCTGGGCTCCAGCTGAAGCTGCAAGTTAATGATTGACATTTGTGGCCACTTCTTACTCAGAAAAATGTAAAGGTATTCAGAGAATACTTTACTTCAAAGGTTTCTCAACAATATCAGTAGTGCCCAGTTCTCCCCATGGAGCCACCGATCTTCCATTGCTGAAATGCCTTCTGTTAGTCCTCCATATTTGGGAGTGCGGCCACTGTTCTTAACTGGTGGGGGACTCCTTAAAGATAGCCACAACCTCCGAAATCTTCCTTGGGGGTCATTCTGCTGGCATTTCCAGATTCTAAATTTCATTTTATTCCAATTGTGGAATGAAAATCTAGCATGTGATTGTTGTCAAATTGCTTCTGCTCAAGCCTTATCAGCATCACTCTGCAATCCATCTTGTTTGTAACACTGGAAAATCTCAAATTACCAGAAGCAACAAAGAAATAGGGCAAAAGTGCACACAAGCAGTTGTTTAAAATCACAATTTTTAAGTATCTGCACATGTGCAAAATCCTACTTGCATAATTATAAAGCACCTCATCATATATGTTGCGATTTCTTTCCAATCAATAGATTGCTTTCAAATTATTATCATGGATAACATGGCAGGCAAGTTTAACACAATAAGTTATACAAGCTGTAGCATTGCTAACTGCTCACCTGGAAGTAAGCATTATGCGGGTGGTAATGTGAAAACTACATTGTTGCTTTACATGGATGGGGGCTGACAGCTCGTGCCCCCTCCCTCTATCTTTCAAAACTAACAATATTCTCTAATATCATTGCTTCAATACGCATGCAGCACAATCTCATAAGCAAGTTTCACTTGTTGCATAAAAACTCCAGAACAAAATAATTGTCAAAATCACCCCCGTGTTATAATCAACCTCTCTCCATGCCAACGATCCATTTTGTCCTTTTGCTTAATTTCATTTTGCACTGTCACTCTTCCTGGTTGCCAGAATGTTTGCAAAAGCATAACCATCTGTACCTGCTTTTATTTACATATCCGCACATATCAGTGAAAAGACATTTTAATTATTTTCAATCTGGCTTCTATACTTGAGGCAGTAGCAGTAGGAGGTAAGAAATAGGAGGCATGTGGTACCAGCGGGAACAAGAGTGGATCTTTTTCAGTGGGAAATCCCATTTGCGTTACAGCCAAGATTACTGTAAATGAGCTCAGCTGAAACAGTATGTTTTTGCCAGTTGTATTCCTGCCTGTTGTGATACTTAGCTATGTGGACTAGAATGGATCCTTTTTTTATCCCTTCGTCTGTGATGGGATCTCAGATAAAGAGACAATGGTATGCCTTAATTAACATCAGCGGGCTGGATACAGGAAAGAAAAAATTGGCTTGAGTTCCTACTCCTCATTGCTTTTTTAGTAGCCTCTGATGGACATACAGGAATATTATTTTGGATATGATTCTTTCCATTGTAACTTGCAGATGTTAATCATCCCAGATTCTTTAATAAGAATAAAGGTAGCAGAAGGCTGTCAATATTTATTGAACAGCACTCGAAGTGAAGGTGATATTTTTGAAAAAGACACCAAAGAACTGTACAATGAAATGCCAGTGAAAAAGATATTAAAATAGTGATTTTTGGGCTGTAATCTAGTCTCATGATTTGACTGATAGTTATAAGCCATTCAAGCTTTACTCCTTTAGTTTTGGAGTGATGTGAAATATGCAGCTACATTATCTCGGCGTCTATGATTTGTTCTACCTGTACACATGCAAGTTTTAACAGTTCTTTACTGATTCTGTTCTTTATTTTTTGATATCATTCTTTGTATAATTAATAATATATGACATGTGGAATTGTTTTGATCTTTGCAACACTGGTTAGAATAATTCACTTGACTGTTGATTTATATCACCATCTAGGGGATCCACGTGGAATTAGAGCCGGAATATCATTTTGAGATACATTTGATTAAGCTCTTCATTATGTTACTGCAACGATGTTTATTCACTTACAAAAGCAATCACATTTAGCCCACTCAGTTTTTTAATTAGATTTTTAAACATCAGTTAAGTACACGCTTCATAACTTCTGTTAGAAGCCAATTTTGAGCAGTAAGAAAACTTCCTCACAGTATGGAAAAGTGTGGTAATTTTCACTTTTACTAAATGTGGTGTGAAATCTCTACTGGCACATCATAAATTCAATGCTATAAGTCTTAAATATTCTAAAATGGTAGTTTCTGTCAAAATGGCAAACTAACAACCAACCCAGCATTTTCAGATGTGAATGCAATCCTTGTAAATCAGTAGAGCGTGAATAGTTTTGTAACAAAATAACATAAGAAATTCATACATAAAAATGCTGAATATATGGAATAAACTGGCAAAGGATACCATAGACTCAATAATAATTTGTTATTTCAAATCATTAAAGAAACTTCTCTTTCAGAGGTCATTTGATGACATAGTTCACTCTCATGACTGGCATTAGATAATGTAGTCAGCGGAATAGAAGGAGAAACTCCATGCACGCAATATGTTCTGAAATTACTATATTTGATTAATTATTTCGAACTGCAAGCTATTATAAATGATAATCAAAATCAGATGAATGCCTAATTAATTGTCTGTTGGTGAATTTGGCCTTGAAATTAGGGCAACTCCCTGTCCTCTTTCAAATAGTGCTACTAGATCTTTAACATCCACCTAAATTTCCAGGGAAAGTACTCAGTTCATGATTAAAATAATTAATCTGAATAAATGGACATGCGCAAATGCACCCAACTCAGTACTAGTTCGGCTTGTCAGATTAGATATAGCACACAAGTCTTAGGCTGGGTCTTGAACCCAACACCTAATGGCTAAATTTCACACTTAAAATGGATCTGAAGACTCAACATGGAGAGTGGCACCAGTTTATCCAATGCCTGTCCTATTGAATTATTAGAATCTGTTTCATGCCACAACCATTTTGGAGACACAATCAAATAGGTAATAAATTCATTGGTTTAAGCATTTATTCCTGCCTCTAGCAGAATTTATGATTCATGGAAGCATGGAATAAACCTAAGCCTTACTATCCCATTCAAAATTTTGGATGGACGTTTGACCTTCCACCATGAATTTATCAGGAGGGTGGAATTCCTCAGAACAAAGTTGGTATAACTGCCTTCAAATGTGATATTGATATTGCTGTATTTATTGGAGATGGATGTAGAATATGTGTCTGGCAGTGCCTTGGAATAAGTGTCTATATTTTCTTATGCCAGTCATGAGAGTGAATTGTGTCACCAAATGACCTTTGAAAGAGAAGTATCTTTAATGATTTGAAATAGCCAGTCATTATTGAGTCTATGGTATCCTTTGCCAGTTTATTCCGTATATTCAGCAATTTTTATACATAAGTTTCTTATGTTATTTTTGTTACAGAGCTATTCACTCTCCACCAAGTACATAGTAAGAACCTTCACTTAAAGCCTTTTTTAAAATGGGGAGGCTATTGCACTGCCTATTCTGACTAACCAGGAAACTCTCCTACACTTAGGGCCTTGGTCAGGCATATCAGACAATTTGCAGATTGGTAGTCTGTATGGACTATAGAATATGTGTTCATTGTGAAAATGGTGTTCCTTTCTATCCAAATAATTTAATGGATTGACTTTTGGCATTATCAATGCAAAATGAATATCTGACACTTTGAGATAATCAGCAATTTAACAAAACCCTGAACCCCATCACACCCTAGCCTTACTGCTGCCCCATATTGAATAACTTCTCACTCACTCAAATGTACAACTGAAGGGCACTCTGGGTGATGTTGCATTGGGATAATGGACTATTTTCTAATTTGTGGCAAAAGGAGAACTGCATCTTTTGTTTGTTATGCACACAAATTTCATCAGACTTTCTGATACATATCGAAGTCCTTCTATTTGTCAATTAGTCGTGGAACACATACTCAGAAATTAGAGTTGCAGTAGTCCTTCATGGCTAGTTGGTCCTTTGTTTTTATTAATTCATAGAATGTAAGAACTGCTGGCAAGTCAGTACCTGTTGCTCATCCCTAATTGCACGTGACAAGTGGGTAGTGATCTGCCTTCTTGACAACCTGTTAGAATCAAACACAGTGCTGCAATTCTAGAATCACAGAAAGGTCAGATTGTATTAAGGATAGAATTCCCTATCCCAAAGGATACAAGGGAACTAGATGGGTTCTTTTGAGATCCAATAATTTCACAGTCACCATTATTGGAACTAGATTTTTTTCCAAGTTTATTTATTTAACCAAATTTGAATTTCCAAGCTTTCACGGTGAGACTTATGTCGCCAGATCATTGGTCCAGGTAATTAATTGCTTGTCTGATAATATAAACACCATATCTCAATTTGCAAATATTTTTCCTGGTTTAGAAACTTTGGAATTTGCTCACTAGTGCTTACATTCCATTTCATGCTGTAGAGCTTTCAAATGGATGTTTTAGTTGATCTCCAAATCCTTCATATGCAAGAAATGTGAAAATTTAACAGTCTCTAAGTTGACAGCATAATGTCTGATATTATAATTGCTGTGCGATTAACTGCTCAGTGGTTGCAATGTGCAAAACCTGTCTTGAGACCACACTTATATGTTGAAGTTAGTTCAGTGTACTAAATGCTGCAAAAATATATATTTGTAATTTAACATCTAGAAAAGAGATTTTTTTTTAGCCAAAATGGGAGGGAAATTGCAGCCTTCCTTTAATCTTAACTTAGTAGAAAGGATCAGGCAATGTGCTAATAAATTATTCCAATATCCATGTCAATAGAATGTCTCTGTATTGAAGTACAGAAGTAATTTGCATCTTTAATTTTCACAGACAGAAACAATGAAAATGTCACGGTATTTGCATCAGCGTAGATTACCAGTTGAGTGGTTTTATATTAAGTATGTTGTTATTATCAACACATTGGATTGTTGCACAGTGGCATTTTTGACACTACATAAGTTGTGATATTTTATCCATTGAGATACTGGCTGTGATAAATAATGCTGAGGGTTCAGGTTTCTGCTTGCAACAAGATTACGTCTCTAAAAAGCTTACTTGCCAACATCAGTGTATTGCTACAAATTAGGAAGGATAAGGAAGTTTGTATATTTCTAAAATGATTTTTACAGTATGATTTGGAAATGAATTCTGTTACACAATGCTAACATATAATATTTTAATGCTACATTTGCCTGAGAATATTGTATGGTTAATTTATTATAGCATATTGCATCAGATAATGCATATCTGATTATCAATATACCTTTTTATATAAAATATTAAAAGGCAATGTAATTATTAGATGCCTATAAATGCCCTGGTGGTTTATGTTTTGAACAGTCTTGCTTTCAATGAGGAAATGTTGAGGAGTTATACTGGGTAATATTTTGTTTCATTCATTTGGAGTGGTTGTATCAAGCTTACCATTTGTTCTCTCAATCTTATAATCATTTCTGTGCTCTCATACTACCTGAAGAGAATGACTGGAGCTGCAATATGTGTTGACATGAGTTACGCTATGAAAGAGAATTCTGGGAATGTCAGAATGTCAGGCTTGGCACCTGAAATTACCATGCCAGATGATTTTCCTGAGGTTCTGGATCCACTTGATGCTCCAACTCCAGGTTGGAAAGAGAAGACTCCTGATGCAGATAGTTGCATAAACTAATGGTCACAAAGTCCTGGGTGGCAACCCAAACAGTCAGTTCTAGATGCCAATGGGACAATCACTGTTGGATTTCCTTAGTCATTGTGTCTCACTAAGTCATTTTCTACTTTATTCATTCAGGAATGTGGCATCACTGGTTAGACGAGCATTTATTTCTCATCCCTAGTTGCCCTTGACAAGGTGACCTGCCTTCTTGAAGCTCTGCAGAACATGTGACGTAGGTACACCACAATGCTGTTTGGGAGGAAGTTTCTGGATATTGTCCCAGTGACGGTGAAGGAATAGTGATATAGTTCCAAGTCAGGATAATGAGGGGCTTGAAGAGGATCCTTCAGAGATAATATCCGGACCAACTTCCAGACACCATCACTGAGGATCACCACCTAGATGTGGTGGAGAGGATTGTGTGTACCCAGGAATGCGAAGGTTAAACATGGCAGGGTCACCCCTAGTGGTAAGCTCGAGGGGGGAGGTTCCAGACAAAGACCAATCCATGAAGTCCTCAATGGTGGAACAGGCAGAGGGTGATAGTTAAACTTAAATGAGAGCATCACAATGCCTGAAAGGCAAATGAAGGCAGCAACCAGTCGTTTTGGTCTCCATATCAGTGGGCTTCAACCCCTATCTACCAAGATCACCAGCCTCCCCACATTAAAAAGCATCATGCACAAGGGTTCTCTCAAGAGGTACCAGACCTACTTATATCCTGGACAAAAGTCCTATAGTGAACATCTAGTGGCAGAAAGGGCAGAACTGTGATATCTGGAAGCCCATGGTCATAAACTGACACATCAGGCAGTGGGTGTCAGATTCGGTCACCTTGTTCCTGGAGGGGATAGAGAGAGCATTTCTATAGCTGAACCCATGACTGTTTAGCTCTGTTCAGGATCCACTCTGCTCACCCCAGAAGGGTGGAAGGGGCCAGAAAAGCTCCCCTAAAAATAGCCTGCATCAAAACCCCTGACTGGATTACCGCCACGTGGTGAGAAATGAAGAATAATAAGCTTTGTTGCCTGGAATGTAAGAACCCTGATGGACCCAACTAACAATGACCGACCTGAGAGAAGAACTGCCATCATAGCCAGAGAACTGATGAGATGTGAGATCAACTGAGCTGCTTTTTCCGAAACCCACCTTGCAGACAAAGGGCAACTGAAGGAGGTGAAAGATGATTACAACTTCTTCTGGAAAAGGAAGGCTGCTGATGAATCCAGAATCCATGGTGTTGAATTCGCAATTAAATGAGCTCCTCTGTTGCCTCTCTGAATTTCCCGTGGGGATCATTGACTGACTCATGACCATTTGCCTGAAGCTCGCCAACGACCAGCTGATCAATTGTGAGTGCTTATACTGCAACCCTTTGACTCAGAGGAGGAAGTAAAGGAGACTTTCTATGCCAATCTTGACATACTGTTGTCAAGTATCTCCAAGGAGGACAAGGTAATTCCTCTTGAAGATTTCAATGCCAGGGTTGGTCGAGACAACAATCTTTGGAATGGTACCATAGGAAGGGAAGGTAACTGCAATATCAATTCCAATGGAGTACTTCTCACACAATGTGCTGAGTACAACCTCACCATCATAAACACATGCTTCCATCAGAAAAAAATTCAAAGCAGCTTGGAGGCACCCACACTCGAAAAAACAACATCTCATTGATTATGTCATTGTTCGCTCCAGGGATCATGGGGAAATGAATGTCACCAGGGCTATGATATGCTCAGATGACTGCTGGTCTGATCCCCACATTATCCACTCCACAAGGTCCACCAGACTACATAGAAAGACAAGGGTTCAGAAAAATCAGACCCAGCCAAGATTCAATATCGAGAGCCGAGATAACACAGTCACAACATACATCAATAAGTCTCGCATGCTAAAAACCTATCTTGGGAATAGCCAGAGGACTGGTGCAGGTTAGGTGAATTGGCCATGCTAAATTGCCCATAGTGTTCAGGGATGTACAGGTTAGGTGCATCATTCAGGAGAAATGTAGAGCAACAGGGTAGGGGAATGGATCTGTGTAGGTTACTCTTTTGAAGGTCGGTGTGGACTTGTTGGGTCCAATGGCCTGTTTCCAGGGATTCTAGGTTTCTATGATTTGGTAACACAGAAGAACACTCGACTCTGCTTCAATCAACCAGTCTCAGTACCTATAGTAACATCCTCGGATAGAAGACCAGAAACCATCAGGACTGGTTTGATGAGAATGACATGGAAATTAAACAGCTCATCTCCAAGAAAAGGACAGCCTTCTGTGACCGACAGAATGACATCAACTGCAAGGCCAAAATAAGACCCTATGTCAAAGCTAAGGCTGATGTCCAGAACAGGGTAAGGGAACTCAAAACTAAGTGGTGGACTGGTAAGGCCTTGGAAATCCAGTAGCTGACAGATGCTGGTGACATAAGAGGCTTCTTCAGCGCCACCAAGGCAATACAGTGTCCAAGCTACTGTGGCCAAAACCTGCTGCACTCTAAAGACAGACACATACTGCTCAAGGGCTACGATGCAATAAATACCCACTGGAGAGAGCAATTCCAAGAACTCCTCAAATATAATACCAATGTTAATCATCAACCAAATCCCCCAGAGATCCATGCAAGATGACATGGGTGAACGAAATACCAACGAAAGTGGAACGAAGTGCCAACGAAATACAAAAGGCCATTAGGAACCTAAGAAACAACAAAGTTGCTGATCCTGATGGGATCCTGACACAGATCCTAAAGGATGGTGGCCCACAGCTCCATGAACATATTTTGCTCTTGGAGAACTCCCCTCAGAGCTCAGGGATGCTCTGATTGTGACCATATTCAAAAAGCGTGACAATGCTAGCTGTGGGAATTACAGAGGCATCTCCCTTTGGTTAACTACTGGCAAAAGGCTTGCACGTGCCCTCACCAATGGACTACTGCCGTTATCGGAGGAAATACTCTCTGAATTGCAGTGTGCCTTCTGCCCGTCCAGAGGAACAATAGGCATGATCTTCAGAGTAAATCAATTACAAGAAAAATATCAATGGCTTTACATTGCCTTCATTGACCTAACTATGGCCATTGACACAGTTAACCATCAGGTTGTCTGGCAGATACAGTCATAATGCGGCAGCCCTGATATAGTTGTCGGGATGCTGACACTGCTGCATGATGTCATGTCTGTGACAGTGCTTAGCAACAGTGGATTGGAGCCTGAGCTGTTCACCATGGAGATGGAGGTCACCATCGCACCCAGCCCGTTCACCACTGTCATGGCCGCCATCCTCCCCCTCACTGGCCAAAACATGCCCAAGGGAATTCAAATTGTTTACCATATGGACGGCAGGCTGTTCAAACTTCATAGGTTCAAGGCCAAGGGCCACTACCTCCATTTTGGAACTTCGATATGCCGACAACACTGCCATCGCAGCATACACTGTTGAAGATTTGCAGTGCATCTTGAATGGCTTTGACAAGGCAGATAAGCTCCTAGATCTTACTATTAACATAAAAACAACTGTAGTATTCCATCAACGACCACCCAACCGTCCCTTCATCCCCTTGAAAATGTAGATCACTTCCCATACCTCAGCAACTTTCTCTCTTCCAAGGCTAACATCGATGCAGAAATACAACACTGCCTGAGCTGTGCCAGTACAGCCTTGACCTCACTCAAAAGAAGGGTGTTTGAAAGCTATGACCTTCCGGCTCAGGTTAAACCTCTGCTCTACAAAGCCGTTATCGTTCCCACACTGCTTTTTGGAGCAGAAATGTGGACTACCTAAAGTAGGCATCTTTAAGCACTGGAACAACCCCACCAGAGATCCCTATGAAAAATCCTGTGGATCATCTGGGAAGGCAAGTGCACTAACACCAACATCCTGGAGGAGTATAGCATTTGGTGCTGGAAAAGCACAGCAGGCCAGGCAGCATCCAGGGAGCAGGAGAATCGACATATCGGGCATAAGCCCTTCACCAGGAATCTTGGAGGAGGTCAACATGGCCAGCATCACTACTGCCATAAATCAGCAGCAACACCGACAGACAGACCATGTCATCCGAAAGCCCAACTCATGCCTCCCAAAACAGATCATGTATTCCCCAGCTGGAAGAAAGTCTGCATTCCTCTGGTGGCCAAAAGAAACGCTTCAAAGATGACATCCATATCAACCTCAAGAAATTCCACATCTGCATCAAGAACAGGGAGGAGATGGCTACAGACCATATTCATTGGGGAAACATCATCCAGCAAGGAGCTATATGTCACAAAACAATCTCCACAGTGCCGTTGAACAAAAGCAATTCTTGTGTGAGGAGTGACGGAACATCAGGAAGGTCCACCCACCACGACCCACCAATGCCCACACTGCTATCGAATCTGTGGATCCCGGATTGGCGTTTTCAGTCATCTGAAGATCCACAAATAGACGCCGTTTTGGAGGACAATTGTACACTACCCAAGTAATCGCCAAGAGAGAACGCCCTCGTCCTCCCGGTTGGTAGACATCACAGGTTTGGAACATGCTGTCTATGGAGCCTTTGTGAATTTCCATAGAGTATCTCATAGATTATAAACACTGCTGCCACTGTACATCAGTGTGAAGAGAGTGAACGTTGAAGGTATTGTGGTGACTATCAAGTAGGATACTTTATTCTGGATGGTATTGAGCTTCTTGAGTATTTTTTGGAGCATTGAGGCAAATGGAGGTTGCTCCATCAAACTCCTAATTTGTACCTTTTTAACTGTAGATAGCTTTTGAGGAGTCAGGAGGTGAACTATTCACTGCAGAATTACAAACCTCTGATCTGCACTAATTGTTTGAGTTTGGTTTCTGGTCAATGGAAACCCCAAGGATATTGATGGTGGGAAATTCAAAGTTGATGATAGTATTCAATATCAATGGGCAAGGGGTGGATTCTCTATTGTTCGAGACAGTCGTTGCCTGGCAGTTGTGTGACATGGCCATTACTTGCCAGTTAATGGTTCAAGCCTGAATATTGTCCAGGTCTTGCTGCATTTGGATACAAACTGCTTCATTGTCCTGAAAGTTGTCAATGGTGCTGAACATTGTGCAACCGATGGCAAAAATTAATATTTCTGACCTTATGATGGAGGAAAGGTCATACATGAAGCAGCTAGAGATGGTTGGCCTGAGGATATTACCCTGAGGGACTCCTATAGTCATGCTCTGTAGCTGAAGTAAGTGGCGTCCCAACAACCACAACCATCTTCCTTTATGTTAGAAAAGACTCCAATCGGCAGAGAGATTCCTTCTGATTCCCATTAACTCTGTTTTGCTGGGATCTGTAATCTTTGGTGAAATGCGGCCTTACTGGTACTTTCACCTCACCTCTGGGGTTCAGCTCTTTCATCTTTGCTTGGACAAAAGCTGAAATGACATCTGAAGTTGAACATGCATGACACAACCCAAGCTGTGTGCCAGTGAGCAGTTTATTGCTGAACAAGTGCTACTTGATAGTACTCTCATAGACACCTTCTATCACTTTACTGATAATGGAGAGTAGGCTGGTGGGGCAGTAATTGGCTGGGTTAGATTTGTCCTGCTTTTGTGAGAACATCCCTGATCAATTTTCCAGATTGACCACTAGATGCCAGTGTTGTAGCTGTACTGAAACAGCTTGACTAGGGGTGTGGTTATATATCTTGACTACTATTGCCAGAATATTTTCAGGATCCATAGCCTTTGCAATATCCAGTGCCTCCGACCAGTTCTTGATATCACATGGAATTAATCAAATTGGCTGAAAACTAGCATCTGTGATACTGGGGACTTGAGGAGGAAGCCAAAATGGATTATTCATTTGGCACTTCTGGGTGGAAAGACCCTGTGTTTTTAGCACCGATGTGTTGGGCTCCCTATCACAGAAAATAGGATGATCTTGAAGATTCCTCCTCCATTGTTGATCACAATTCACCTCTCAATGTAGCAGGACTGCAGAGCTTAGATCTGATCCATTGGCCAGAGATCATTTAGCTCTGCCTATCACTTGTTGCTTATCATGCAAGTAGTCCTCTGTTGTAGCCCATCAAGACTGCTTCCTCATTTCTGAGGTATGCCTGGTGCTGCTTCTGCCACTCCCTCTTGAAGTCTCCATTGAACCAGAGTTGATGATTTAATTTGATTCAAATTGATTTATAACAGTCAAACGTGATGGTGAAAAGTATTGTTTTGAGTGCTAACCAGACAAATCATTCTTTACACAAATAAAATATAGAACATAGAACATTACAGCGCAGTACAGGCCCTTCAGCCCTGGATGTTGCGCCACCATGTGAAACCAATCTGAAGCCCATCAATCCTACACTATTCCATTCTTGTCCATAGACCTATCCAATGACCAAATAGACGCCCGTAAAGTTGGCAAGTTTACAACTGTTGCAGGCAGTGCATTCCATGCCCCTATTTCTCGCTGAGTAAAGAAACTACCTCTGACATTTGTCCTATATTTATCACCCCTCAATTTGAAGCTATGCCCCCTCATGCTAGCCATCACCATCCAAGGAAAAAGGCTCTCACTGCCCATCTGATCTAACCCTCTGATTATCTTGTATGTCTCAATCAAGTCATCTCTCAACCTTCTTCTCTCTAATGAAAACAGCCTCAAGTCCCTCAACCTTTCCTCATAAGACCTTTCCTCCATACCAGGCAACATCCAAGTAAATCTCCTCTGAACCCTTTCCAATGCTTCCACATCCTTCTTATAATGCAGTAACCAGAACTACACGCAAATCTCCACGTGTGGCCACACCAGAGTTTTATACAGCTGCAGCATGACCTCACCGTTCCGAAACTCAATCTCTCTACTAATAAAAGCTAATTCACTGTATGTCTTCTTAACAGGTATATCAATCTGGGTGGCAACTTTGAGGGATCTATGTACCACCAAGATCTCTCTGCTCATCTACACTACCAAGAATCTTACCATTCGCCCAGTACTCTACATTCCTGTTATTCCTTCCAAAGTGAATCACCTCACACTCTTCTGCATTAAACTCCATTTGCCATCTTTCAGCCCAGCTCTGCAGCTTACCTATGTCCTTCTGTTACTTACAATACCCTTCGGCACTATCAACAACTGTACTGACCTTAGTGGCGTACGCAAATTTACTATCCCATCCTTCTACGTCCTTATTCATATCATTTATAAAACTGACAAACAGCAGTGGACCCAAAACAGATCCTTGTGGTACACCACTGGTTACTGAGCTCCAGGATGAATATTTCCTATTAACCACCATCCTCTGCCTTCTTTCAGCGAGCCAATTTCTGATCCAAATGCTAAATCACCCTCAATTCCATGCCTCCATATTTTGTGCAGTAGCCTACCATGGGGAACCTTATCAAATGCCTTACTGAATTCTATATACTCCACATCAATGGTTTTACCTTCATCCACCTGTTTGGTCACCTTCTCAAAGAACTCAGTAAGGTTTGTGGGGTATGACCCACCCTTCACAAAACCGTGCTGACTACCCCTAATCAACTTATTCCTATTGAGATGATTAGAAATCCTGTCTCTTATAACCTCTTCCAACACTTTACCTACAACCGAAGTAAGGCTCACTGGTCTATAATTACCAGGATTGAATGCGGGAACAACATTTACTATCCTCCAGTCTTCTGTTACTATTCCTGTAGACAATGATGACATAACAATCAAAGCCAAAGATTCGGCAATCTCCTCGCTGGCTTCCCAGAGAATCCTAGGATAAATCCTATCTGGCCCAGGGGATTTATCTATTTTCACATTTTCCAGAATTTCTAACACCACCTCCTTGTGAACCTCAACCCATCTAGTCTCATAGCCTGTTTCTCAGTATTCTCCTCGACAACATTGTTTTTTTCCAGAGTGAATACTGATGAAAGGTATTCATTTAGTGTTTCCCCTACCTCCTCTGACTCCACGCACAACTTCCCACCTGTGTCCTTGATGAGCCCTAATCTTAGTCTAGTCATTCTTTTATTTCTAATATACCTATAGAAAACTTTAGGGGTTTCCCTGATCCTATCCACCAACAAACTTCTCATGCCCCCTCCTTGCTCTCTCTTTAGGTCTTTCCTGGCTACCTTGTAACTCTCAAACGCCCTGACTGAGCCTTCACATCTCATCCTAATATAAATGTTCTTCCTCTTGACAAGAGATTCAACTTCCTTAATAAACCACAGCTCCCTTGCTTGACCACTTTCTCCCTGCCTGACAGGTACATACTTATCAAGGACACACAGTCGCTGTTCCTTAAATAAGCTCCACATTTCTATTGTGCTCATTCCCTGCATTTCCTTCTCCATCCTATGCGTCTTAAATCTTGTCTAATCATCCCATGGACAAATTAATTAGAAACAGTTACAAAAATGCTTTAAAATTAACTTTTCTTGGAGAATTTTGTGGAGATACAAGGAAAGGATTATTTAAAAGAGGTAATTGAAAGTTCTCCATGGACATAGGAGTTTTGCTTCAGAAACTGGTTTCTTGGAACTCTTATGACCAGTTACAGTAGCTTGCTTTGCTATAAATCCTACTGAAACTGAAGCAACAGTGACCTAGGGAGAGAGTAGAGAACTGTGCAGTTCAGGAACAGGCCGTTTGGCCCTCCTGGACTGTGCTGACACAGGCCTTTCTAAACTATTGATGTAGAGATGCCTGTGTTGGACTGGGATGGATAAAGTTAAAAATCACACAACACCAGGCTACAGTGGAATAGGTCCATTGGGAAACACCAGCCCCTGGAGCACCGTTCCCTCACCAGGCAGTGACCCAATTATCACACAGCTACCTGAGAAGAGGCAGCGCCTCGAGAGCCAGATCCTCCAAACAAACCTACCGGACCACAACCCGGTGTTGTGTGGTTTCTCACTTTCTAAACTCATCAGGGTAATAGAACAGAATGCAGAATATAGTGTTACCGTGACAGTGAAGGTGCAGAGAGAGATCAACTGTAAAATATGAGAGGTCTGTTCCTAAGTTTGATAAGTGTGGCA
The DNA here is from genome assembly GCF_004010195.1 of Chiloscyllium plagiosum. NCBI lineage: Eukaryota > Metazoa > Chordata > Chondrichthyes > Orectolobiformes > Hemiscylliidae > Chiloscyllium > Chiloscyllium plagiosum. Next base: position 39,864,418 of record NC_057727.1, on the reverse strand, counting down.
GAAGTCATTCTTAAATCTGTTGGTATGTGATTTCAAGCTTTTGTATCTTCTGCCTGATGGAAAGGGTGGAAGGTGCCTTTGATGATGTTGGTTGCTTTCCTGAGGCAGTAGGAAGTGTAGAGGGAGTCAATGGAAGGAAGGCTGGTTTCTGTGATGGACTGGGCTACGTTTACGACTTTCTGCAATTTCTTGTGATCTTGGGCAGAACAGTTGCCATACCAAGTTGTGATGCATCCGAATTGGATACTTTCTGTGGTGCATCTATAAAAATTGATAAGAGTCATTGTTGACATGGTAAATTTCCTTAGCCATTTGAGGAAGTAGCATCAATGTTAGGAAAGATTGTTGGTGATATTTACTCCAAGGAACTTGAAGTTCTCGACCACCTCCACCTTAGCACCATTGATACAGCCAGTGGCATATCCTCTACTCTGCTCCCTGAAGCTGATGACCAGCTCTATCATTTTTCTGACATTGAGGGAGAGATTGTTATCTTTCATGGTAGAGTAGGGGATATAGTGGGCCACAAAATCATAGATTGTGGTTGAACACAATTCTGTTGCTGATGATGATGATTCACAGCATCGTGTGGATACCCAGATTCGAGTTGCTTGATCTGATCAATGTCTGTGTTATTCAGCAGAGTGTGGCACAACATGACAAATGATAATTTCAATGTGAAAGCAGGACTTCATCTCCATAATGATTGTGTGATGGTCACTCTCAATACTGACATGGATATATGCATCTGCTACAGATAGATTGGTGAGGAGAAGATCAGGCATGCTATTTTTCTGCAGTTGTAGGTTCCATTGCCACCTGTCACATGCCCTGTCTAACAGCTATGTTCTTTAGGACTCTGCCAGCTTGGTAGCCAGGGGTCCAATTGAGCTACTCATGGTGATGGACATTAAAGTTTCCTACTCAGATAAGAGTGAGAGACTTGGAGTGGAGCTGATTGGGCGTAAGTCTTCCCAAAACCCCGTTCATCCTTCTGGCTCCTGCAGCTTCAGGAATATGTCCAGTTGAGTCTTTATGATTTATGTTGCTGGCATTGTAATTTCAAATCCTGATGATTATAACTGTTGATATTCCAGTATAGAGAGAAGAGCATTCTAACTTGCCAACCTCATTACCTGCCAGTCTTCTTTGCCACTTCAAATGTGTTTCTGGGCCCATCCTAACCTCCCACACTCTCCCACTAAACCTGGCACAAAAATATGATGGTTGGGATATCCTTGACTGATGCTGGTTTTACTTGAGCAAATGTGCAATTCTCCATCACCATTGTAATTAGTTTTTGCCTTTGACAGCTTTAGCCATATTGGAATGGTTAGTATTCATATAGACTTTCCTCTCTTATTCCTCTTAAACTATTAAATATATTTTGTCTGAACATTATTCTTCCTCACTCCATCAAGTTATGACAAAATCAAGACTTGTTTGCTGAATTTCCCACTTGAATTCATGTTTCCAAGATCTCCATGCTGCGATGCTCCTTCATTTTCTGATTTGCCCCATTTTTTTTCTCAACTGTGGGTTTGCAGAACAATTCACCATGAACAGCAACATACACTAGGGGATGCAGTTTTTAACAAAGTGACAGTTTTGTTGAGTTTGATGTCTGTTTCTCTCCATGAGACTTAGTAAGATCTCTCACATTAACTCACCAAATTCCAGATCCACAGCAATGTGGTTGGCACTGAACTGCCCTCTGGGCAATTAGGAATGGGCAATAAATGCTGGCCTAACCAGTGACGCCCTCATCCTGTGAATGAATTAAAAAAGTGCAATTAATAAGAACATTAACAAGCGTTCCTCCACCTTTAATTGTTAACTTGCCGCTGCCTCACGAGAATTTCAGCTAAATGTCCGAACTTGCTTAAAAATGCAGCAGGTAATCCTAAAGTTGAGATAGGCCTCGCTGGTGTTTTCATGAGATCCTGCCATATTTTTTGCCATAGCTCACATGGTTCAGGTCCCTATCAGATTCTACTGTCAGTTTCTTTAGATGGTCAAACGTGAATTGAAGGTAACAAAATTCTAAATTATTTTGAGTGATGCAGCCACACAATAATGCAAGCATACTAAGCCTGTCAGGAGATGAAAACCCCAAAATCTCAAAGAAAAAAATGACTAACTTTGCAGTATAATCTGACCTGACCTCAACATCATATCATACATTTGTAAAACACAAAGTCCTCTTGGTGTATGTCTTAGATATGCTTGTGATGGCTTGTAATTAATCGGAGTAATGGATGACACAACCTTTTGCATCAAAACTCCAAAGGCAACAGTCTGAATTATTCTGAGTGCTATGTTCAAGACATCTTTGGTATCCGAAAGGTCTTAGTGAATCGCTCAAATTTTCTCTCATGGGAATGTCCTCTAAATCCATCTAGTTTGCTGCAATCCATGCCTAATATTCTAAGAAAATGTTTATTCTTGGTGTAATATTCACAAAAAACCCATTAGAAGAGCTGTGTTTGGTTGAACAGTCACTTCAGTAAGGCCTCCATATCAATGCTGCTTATGCTGCTGTTCCTCACAATAATTTAATTTTCTGAAGTCTTTAGAGATCAGTCCAATTCTATTTCTGGCTGTGCTACTCATAATTATAATTTATATTGCCTTCAGTCCACTAAGATACAAAATCCAGCACTACTCTGCCCTTTACTGTGTCCAATGGATCAGACAAATTTATTCAATATTAGAATATAAATTTTTATCCATGACAGGAATGGAATATAAGAAAGAATGAGCAGTACAAGCAAAATGAAAGCAGTGTTTCCTTGGCAACAAGATGTCAGTAAGTTCCTTGGTGTTGCTGCTTTAAAGCCTATGCCTGCTAGGAGCTGTCTGATACATAGTCCCTGAATGCACTTTTGGAATTTATAGGCTGCGGAAAATGTTGGCAGTTTTTTTTTTCAAAAATGCCAGCTGGGCGGCTAACCTGCAATATTGAATTGTGATCTGCATAATGTGAAATATTATTTGATCAGTATATGAATCTGAAATGCATAACTGCTTGTATTATCCCTGAGATCAGTGCTGAGAAATTTAGTGATCAAAAATGCCCTGCCCTGGGTCAGGTTTTCAGGTGGGGTCATCTGAAGCAGGCAAGAAGGAGACGGATGGGAACACATGCCATTCTGTCTGTGCCCTCGTTATGTTTAAGAGAAGCAGGCTCATGGATGGGATTCCTGCTGCACTACCACTCAGGCCTCGAGTGACCAATTAATGCCTGCTTTAAGGCTTCATTTTGTCGCCATGGGCTGTATAGGAGCCCATAAGGCAAAACCTTATCAGGTTTGCCTACAGGATCCTGGAGAGACTACTCTTGCCAAGGACTTGGCTCTGGCACGGGAAAGGAGATGGCAGTGCTGGCTGGCAGACCCTGTCCTTTCTGCTTCTCTCCCTTCAACTGTAACCCCCATCCTGGCTGCCCTCATTCACCCCTGGCCTGGGTGCCTCGCTGATCCGAGATGTTTGCCGGGTGCATTGCCAACAGCTGCCACTGCTCAAATAAAAGCAGAAACTGGAGATCTGAAATGAAAAGAGGAAGTGCTGGAGTAACTCAGTAGGTCCTGGCTGCGTCTGCAGGGACAGAAGCAAGGTTAACCGTGTTTTCTTTTATCTTCACAGATGCAGCCATTAACTGACACCTAAGGGGGCATGGGAGTTTGGGGGTCGGGGGGTGGGGGGGGTTGCTCAGGATCTCTGTCCCCTGACTCCTTGATATCAGTGCAAACATTAGCAGCTTAATGCAGCAGACCTTTCCAAAGGAGACAATGAAAGGGGTGGGGGGTGTTGCTCTTCCCAGCTGTCCAGCCACAGGGAAAGACCTCCATTATCTGAGTTAAATTCCACCCAAGGAGTGGGACATGCATTGAACTCACCTGGTCCCAAATGCAGTTGGTCCTTTGGTTTGTTGGAATACGTTAGATGGCTGGCCGGTTCTACCATGGTTGAAATGCAGAAAATCAGGCCACATAGATACTGCTTCAAACCAGGCACTTCGAAAAGGCTTAATTCAAATTGTGTGGCTGCAGATATAAAGGAAACCTGAACCTCTAAACATGAAACTGATTGGGCTTTGGGTTTTCTAATGTCACTTTAGAGATCCTGGTCCAAGTGACAGGTAGAAGGGGCAGCACAGTGGCGCAGTGGTTAGCACTGCTGCCTCACAGCATCAGAGACCCAAGTTCAAGTCCAGCCTTGGGTGACTGTCAGCATAGAGTTTGCACATTCTCCCCGTGTCTGCATGGGTTTCTTCTGGGTGCTCTGGTTTCCTCCAACAGTCCAAAGATGTGCAGATTAGGTGGATTTGCCACGCCAAATTACCCACTGTCCAGAGATGTGTAGCTTAGGTGGATTAGCCATGGGAAATGCAGGGTTATAGGATAAGGGGCTGAGTCTGGGTGGGATGCTCTTCGGAGGGTCAGTGTGGACTCGATTGGCTGAATGATGTGCTTCCATAGAGATTCTGTGCTCTGTTGAAGCTGGAGATACTGTGCTTGCTCTCAGAGGCTGCAGCTATTCAGTCCAGTGCAGGAGATGGTTTTGGTGTAGGGTTGCTGGTCACAAAAGCTGTACATGACTCCCGCTGCCCAGGATTGCAATGAGGATTTTGAAGGGGGACCATATTAGAATATTCTGATGGCTAGATATGATGAAATGCTTGGTACACTGGAAAGCCTGAGAGAAAGCCTATTGTAATTGCCAAAGAGATGGGGAAATCTGGCTCCAATCTTGCATGGAACTTTGTTAGAGCTTGGAGCCCATCCTCTCCAGGTTAACAGTCATGGAGATTGTGTGAGAGTAGTTGTAGAACCAAGCACGAGCCAATGCCTCAGTTTCCACTGTATTACAATCAGAAGCTGTTTAACATCTGACTGTTGCAGTGGAAGCTTAGACTGAACTGAACTCGTGTAATTGCAGGTTATTGCAATGAAATCTCAGACTGAAGCTGTCACAACTGCAGGTGTCAGTCACAAAGGGATTTTTGAAGGCTCGCTGCAGTCCAACAATTATCCTCCATCAGATTACTAAATCACACAACACCACATTATAGTCCAACAGATTTAATTAGAAGCACTAGCTTTCGGAGTGCTGCTCCTTCATCAGACGGTTGTGGAGCACACACACCTCTTCCAAACTCCTCAATCATCTCGTGCACCAACTCTATAGTAGATGCTATAATCTTGAAATTCGGATGGAGTCTACACTCTCAGCCTGCGCTCAGGATACAGCAGTACAATTACATGACATTGCCAAACAGACATGGCGATTAAATTACCTCACATACATGCACACTAAGAACAAAAAAACTGGAGAAACATGGCATTTTCACCAATAGTAGCAAAACCCATCCCGGCACCACAGTGGATAATGTTATCACTGAGGGGAAGTTGATTGTCAACTTATTGGACCACACCCGTCGACCAGAAGAGATTGAAGTCCTAAGTGGGGGTCTCAATTTTTGCCCCGCCACCAAAATGGACCCCATGGTTCTTGCAGCAGACACGGAGGAATTCATCAGACGATGAGACTCGGGAATTCATTCAAGAAGCCAGCAGTGATCCCAATGAGCCCACTGATGAACCGGAACAGTCATCACAGGGATCCGTAGAGAAGTGATCAAAGGAGGAGTCAACTTGGACCCCACCGGAGGGCCGCTGCCCTGGGCTTGACATGTGTGCTCAAACCGTCAGGAAATATATAAATGCCAAATTCATTAGCCACACCTACAAAGTAGAGCAAAACATCACCCGATCACAACTCAACGTCATCCAGGCTCTCAAGACCAATCACAACATTGTCATCAAACCAGCAGATAAAGAAGGAGCCATCAGAATAGAACAGATTACTCACGCCTTGGCGTGCCCATTTGCCACCGGGCGGTGGGGTTCCCCAGTGGAGGGCCCTCTATGCGGGAGTCCTCCCCCTTTCTCTCGGGGATCTGGGGTGGAGGGTGCTGCACGCAGCAGTCCCCTGCAACCGCAGATTGCGGTGATTCACGGACTCCCAGCCCAACTGCTTGTTCTGTAGCGCTGTGGAGTCCGTGGACCACATGTATATTGGGTGTGGGCATTTGCACTCCCTTTATGATTTTCTTAAAAACCTCCTCCTCTGCTTTTGGTTGCACTTCAGTTCCACACTCCTGATTTTCAGGCACCCGGTATGGAGGAGGGAGGGCAGGTCTGAAGACCTCCTCGTGGGTCTGCTCCTGGGCCTGGCCAAACTGGCCATCAACAGGTCCAGGCAGTGGGTCATGGAGGGGTCGTTAGGGCCGACTGCCTGCCCCTCTTCCGCGGTTACGTTAGAGCCCGGGTGTCCTTGGAGAAGGAGCACGCGGTGTCCACGAACATCCTGGAGTTGCTCAGGGAGATGTGGACGCCGCAGGGAGTGGAGTGCATTATTTCCCCCTCCAACTCTATTTTGAATTAGTCCCTACCCTCCCCTTCACTGTTTTGATCACACAGCATTGTCCTTTGATGTGAAGGGCAGCGCTTGTCACTGGCCACTTGGGTGTTTTCCTATCTTTCTGGTGGTGGAAATTGAATAAAGATTTGCACACCTTGTGTCTCTCACTGTGTCTCACACCTGCACACACACAACATGGGTGTTGGGGGAAAAATAAGCGCTACCGCAGTTAGGTGGTAGTGTGGGGGTTAGGAAAAAAAAAGAAAAGAAAAAGAACAGGACTTCACACAGCATTGCCCTTTGATGTAAAAGAAACATAAACAGGAGTGTCCCCTCCCCTTCACTGTTTGATAAAGAAAAAAAAGCAAAAAAAAAATAGAACAGCTTACTGCAAGGAAGTGACCGGACAACTGAACAACTAGGAACACTACAGGCAACTACCAGCCGATCCGACCAAAGAACACACCCGTGAATTAAACACACTGATCAGGACTATGGATTCAGTCCTTCAGAGTTCCCTACGTGCCCTTATCCCACATACCTCTCATGTAGGCAACTTCTACTCCCTTCCAAAGATACACAAAGCCAATACTTCAGGACGTCCCATCATATTGGACTCTATGTGAGGACCTCTTTGGCTATGTCAAAGGCATCTTGAAACCCACTGTACAGGGGATCCCCAGCCTCTGTTGTGACTCTACGGATTTCTTACAGAAACTCAGCACCTATGCACCAGTCAAACCGGGAACATTCCTCATCACGATGGACGTTTCAGCACTCTACACCAGCATTCCCCACAATGACAGCATCACGGCAACAGCCTCAGTACTCAATACCAACAACTGCCAATCTCTGAGCACCATCCTGAAGCTCATCCACTTTATCCATGATCATGACGTCTTCACCTTTGACAACCAGTTCTTCATCCAGACACATGGAACAGCCATGGGGACCAAATTTGCACCCCAATATGCCATCATTTTCATGCACAGGTTTGGACAAGATTTCTTTTCTACGCAGGATCTCCAACCAACACTATACACCAGGTACATTGACGACATTTTCTTCCTCTGAACCGTGGTGAGGAGTCACTGATAAACTACACAGTGATATCAACAAGTTTCATCCCACCATCCGACTTACCATGGACTACTGTTTAGTATCTGTCTCATTCTTGGACACATGCATCTCCTTCAGGATGGCCACCTCAGCACCACACTCTACCGCAAACCCACAGACAACCTCACAATGCTACACTTCTCCCACCTCCACCCAAAACATATTAAAACAGCCATCCCCTATGGACAAGCCCTATGCATACACAGGATCTGCTCAGATGAGGAGGAACGTGACGGGCATCTGGAAGTACTCAGGGATGCCCTCACGAGAACGGGGTACGATGCTCAACTCATCGACTGCCAGTTCCAATGTGCCACAGCAAGGAACCACAATAACCTCCTCAGGAGACAGACACGTGCTGCAACCAATAGGATAACCTTCGTTGTCCAGTACTTCCCAGGAGCTGAAAAACTACGCCATGTTCTCCGCAGCGTGCAACGCAATATTAATGAGGATGAGTACCTCGCCAAGGCCCACACCACCACTTCTCGCCTTCTAAACAACCGCCACACCTCAAACAGATCATTGTTAGGAGCAAACTGCCCAGCTCTCAGGACAACTCCATACAACCCTGTCATGGTAGACACTGCAAGACGTGTCAGAGTGTGGACATGGATACCACCATTACACATGGGGACACCTCCCACCATGTATGTGGCAGGTACTCATGCGACTCAGCCAACGTTGTCTATCTAATACATTGCAGGCAAGGATGCCCTGAAGCATGGTACATTGGTGAAACTGAGCAAAGGCTACGGCAACGGCTGAATGGGCACCGCACAACAATCAACAGACAGGAGTGTTCCCTCCCAGTTAGAGAACACTTCAGCAGTCCAGGACATTTGACTTCAGGTGACCATCCTCCAAGGCAGACTTCAGGACAGGCAGCAGCAAAAAGTGGCTGAGCAGAGGCTGATAGCTAAGTTCCGTACCCATAGGGAGGGCCTCAACCAGGACATTGGGTTCATGTCACACTACAGGTGACCCCACTGCAATATATTCACACACACAGACACTCCTACACACGCACATACACACACACACACAGGCACACCTATACACAGACACACACACACACTCCTACAGACACACACACTCACACTTGCACCCTCTCACAGACTTGGACCTCTTTACACTCTTACACACACTGTCTCACAGACACTTGCAACCCACCCCCCCCCCCCCCCCCCCCCCAACACACACACACACATACATATATAAGTTTGTGGGGTGAACTTGTACTTGCAGAGTTACATTGTACTTTGCTCAAAAACTGCATTAATCCATGTAAGATTCAATTTTTAGATTAGAATCAGTCTAAACATTATGGCACAGACAGCAGCACACAGAGGTGCTAATAGCCAATACATTATCTGGGCTGACACCAATTGTTAAAGTTCACTTGAGAATGTCATTTTTTAAAAAAGTTTTGTAATTTACATGTGAAAGAAGTGAAACTATCATGGTCATTCTAACAGATGAGAGACTTAACAAACAATCAAGGTATTTTTCAATGTATAATTTCAGCTACATCACGCTATGAAATTTTGCTATAAATTCTGTGTCTTACAATTGTGTACTCCACAACCACCTGATGAAGGAGCAGCACTCCGAAAGCTAGTGCTTCCAATGAAACCTTTTGGTCTATAACCTGGTGTTGTGTGATTTTTAACTTTGTACACCCTAGTCCAACACCGACATCTCCAAATCATCAGATTACTAGGAATGCTACAGTGTCACCCCAGGGGAGTGGCAGTGCTGCTATCCTTTCTCAGGATGACAATGTTTGTACTCCTCCTACTGTCACTACTCTAGTGTTCTCAATGTTGTCAGTCAACTTAACAGCTCAATTTACTGTTTTCCGTATCAGATGATGCCGTCCACAGTTGGGCTCACAAATTCCAGGCCTGAGGGTGTCCTGTAAGCTCATTTGAATTCCTTCCCCATTGAGAGTGAGCAGCTTTCCACCAACTCTCTTTCAACTAATGGGGTCTTACTAGGAGCACTAAGACAGGCAAAATGAATCAGGGAAAGCTCAAGGTGATTAGTTGAGTATTGTATAAATATTATGTTGGATAATTTGTTATGAAATGTTTGTTTTTTCATAGTTTTCAGGACTATGGCATAAAGGACATTTTAATGGTCAGTAACTGAGAAATGGTGAGGTGTGGAACTGATCAACAATTTCTGGTTTTATTCATGGAAACTGGAGTCAGTTAATGCACCAGAAATGTTAATAGACAGGTATCTATTTCCATTCCTCCTCATCCTCATGCTTCTCCTCCTCTTTTCTCTTTATCCTCCTCCTCTTCTACATTTCTAGACTCTTGCCAATTCCATAATGGCGGGAGTGATGCCCTCGTGACGGCCAGAGTGTGAAGGGTACAGAAACCACCATATTGCAGGATGCCCATTCCAGTAAACTCTGGAGGGCTTCTCCACATCAGTCAAGAACAATCACTTCGGTTCCTCAATTGGCTATTCCATGATAATTCTTGTGTTGCCATTTGAAATTGTATGGATGCAAACCATGTGCAATTATTTTCAGAGGGAAGTCATTTGCCAATTGTTCTTATTGCCTAGCAACCATCCTCTAACATGACCTGTTGGCTGAAAGATTGTTGCCCGAGTGGCCTGGCATTGGACACTTTATTTCTGGTTGGCTGGCATGCATTCACCATCAAGAAGTGCTGCGTGGGATCGCTACACACTGAGTGAGTTACAACCTTTGTGGTTTTGGCATGTTTCAGTATTCAGATGCATTATTCTCAAAGTGGCACCGTGGGTCAATGCCTCACAGTGCCAGAGTACCGGGTTCAAATCCAGCCTTGGGTGACTGTGTGTGGAGTTTGTACATTCTCCCCATGTCTGCATGGGTTTCCTTCGGGTGCTCTGGTTTCCTCCCAAAGATGTGCAGGTTAGATGAATTCACCAAATTAATTTGCCCATAGTGTTCAAAGATGTTTAGGTTAGGTGCATTCGTCATAGGAAATGTGGAGTAATAGGATTGGGGAATGGATCTGGGCAGGATTGATATGGACTTGCTAGGTCTAATGGTCTGTTTCTACACTGTAGGGTTTCTATGACATTCTACGATGACATGCATGCAGTCAATGGTCCCTTGCATCATGACAAAACCCACTATCCTCGCAAAAGCATGGGTGCAGTCCTGCTTTTCTCTCTTTAAAGACAAGACAACAATGTCCTTTTTCTTGGCATACAGAGCTTCTGTCAGTTTTGTGATGCAGCAATTCAAATGCAAACTGGGAGATATTTGCCATGTAATTTATTTCATTTGGAAAGAGATAATTGCAAAATGAGAGCCACAGCCACCTTCATATCACTAGCAGCACTGTCCTCAGTATGTGCTGAGAATATAGGAAGAACCTTCCCAAAAACTCTTCATGATGTTCAGTCCATCTGGTAGACTTCCTTCTACCATCCATTTTCCTGTTAGGGATTTCCAGGGCTTGCTTGGCCTATTGTGGTAGAGGAAAACCACTTAATAATCTATCAAGAAGAGATGCTTGTCTTAAAGGTGATGTAGTTTATTGCATAATAGCAACTGCGTGCACGTTACATTAGAATGATGCTGCTGTTACTGGGACTATGAGGGTGACCTCAATGGTAGGCCTTACTCCTTTGGGGGATCAGAGTTGTTCCCTGCCCATGTGACATCATCAAATTGGGTGTTGCTCAAAGCACACCTCAGCATTAGCCATTACAGACCCTTGTACTTAGACAATACCGAGATGTAGACCAGGTTACATGAGGTAGCAGCATTCTGAAATGAGCTTCTATTTTATTGACGATGCTGAACATACAGCTGCTGGCTTAACTAAAGCTAAAAGAAATGCTGCATTTAATACTGCAAGTGAATAAGGTCTCCCATTCAGAGTTTCTCTTTCCTCCCTCTGTGAGCAGCTTGTGTTCTTATTTGCTACCATCTACACCATCATCCTCCAACACTACAGCCCATTGGCAATCTCTATTATGGGACCCTTGATTGAGAGCAGATCTCTTACAGTCCCAAGCAATGCATTCCCCATGTGCAGCACTGTTCTGCAAATTTGTTCAACAGTTATGAACTGTTCCAAACATCCAAAATTGACACAACTTCAGAGACATTGGAAAGTAATCAACAATTAATTTCCAATTTGATGATATCTTTAAATAGTGCTTTTGGAGAGGGTACTTCTAAGTGGGAGGCACCTCAAGTTCGCCTTTGCATATTTAAGGGAAGGTACTGAGATCTAAAATGTCACATTTGATGCAACATCCCCTGTAAACTGTTTATGTGTTGCTGTGAATGCACTCAAAAATCAGCTCCTTTCAGAAACCATGGGCTTGCAAGGAAATCAAACATTGTTGCGTATTCAAATGCCAAGCAAAGCAAAAAAAAATTTGGAAGGGATTTCAGTCTCATGTTATTACCATTAGATACTGACCAAACTCTGTTATATTTAACTTGTCCATTATGCATACATCCAGTGGACACAATCTCCACAAAAACCCTCATCAAAAGGGTGTTTGGCACAACCCACTTTTGAATTGGCACCTGCCTGAAGGTAGGTTTCAGCACTGAAAATGTGTTGCTGGAAAAGCGCAGCAGGTCAGGCAGCATCCAAGGAACAGGAGAATCGACGTTTCGGGCATAAGTCCTTCTTCAGGAACATCGATTCTCCTGTTCCTTGGATGCTGCCTGACCTGCTGCGCTTTTCCAGCAACACATTTTCAGCTCCGATCTCCAGCATCTGCTGTCCTCACTTTCTCCTCGGTAGGTTTCAGCAATTGTGTGTCAGTCACTGATTTGTAATCGGCTTGATTTTTATCTTATTTATTATCTCTAGAACTTGATGTATACTTGACAAACCATAACATTTCAAAAAGTCTCAATTGGGAGTTGTTGTGATCTCATTTGATGGTCATACTGGAAACTTCAGATTGCAAAGTGAAAGCTGCCTTGATGGACTGCAGGTTTTAGTTTTGCAATTTGTTTATCATGGTGATTAGTCACTGAGCATCTTCACAAGAGGCTACCAATGTACTTTTCACAAAAAAAAACCAAATGTTATTACACAAAAAGGAAAATAAAACATAAATGATGTTAAACTATACAAAAAACATTTGAGATGTTATTAGATAAATATCAGAAAGAATGATTTAACCCTTTTACCCTCAACAGCAATGTTACAGACACTCAAACCTCAGTGAATGGTCATCCTGCCTTCCCTTGAAAGCTCCGTGTTCAGTTGACACAACTGTAATCAGTTTCCTTTCAGTGTTTGCTCTTTTCTTCAGTTAAAATCTCTTCCTGAGATTCTTAAGCGATCTGCAAGCTTATTATTCAACCTTAGACTCAGGTTTCATAGCTTTCTGCTTCTCAAGTTTTTATCTAAGCCCATTTCTGACTGCACTGGAAACTGCTATGACCAGCACTTCTGCTATTACGGATCATTTCTCTATGAATTAAGATGCCCACTACCTCACTACTTCTAGGTGTTTCCATCTTTCTGTGACATAGGATTCAATTAAATGCAGATAAACCAAAAAAAATCTAGACAGTCATTTCCTCTCATTGAATTCACAAATTACACTAAAGCTATGTCTCCACCTTACTTAACAGACACAATACAGAAAAAGCAAAGGTAAAAATGTACATCATTTATCCACTTCGAACCAAAGCTCTCAAGCAATAACATATTATTAAGTTTCTTCACATCATTCTTTTAAAGAAAATGCTTATTTAGAAGTGTTTTGCAGAATTAGTTGTATTTATTTGATATTTTTCATTGCAGTCAGTACTGTACAAATATCATACCTTTCATTTATCCTGAATAATGTTCCCTTTAACATTGAGTTGCTGTGTATGGCTCATTTTCTTTAACATGTGATTCCCCTAAATTGGTTTGGCACAGCTGCAAATTCATTTTATCCGTTCCAGGATAAAGTCTATGTGTTACCTTGTAGTCAGCTGCTTGACTGAGTATACATGCAACTTCCTGCGAATTTGATCTATTTTCATGTCAATGGACATAAATTTTTGTCTTGCATTTATCAGGGCAAATGTATGAATGCTAAATTTCAAACAATCCAACAATTTACAGTACATGAGGAAACTTTGCTGATTAGTTTCAAGTCCATTCTGATTGGTCAAGATCATGCTATGCAGAAAGCAATGAAGAACTATATGAAGGTCAGATGCCGGAAGAGTGGAGGTTGGCTAACATGGTACCACTGTCTAAGAAAGGTCGTAAGGACAAGCCAGGGAACTATGGACTAGTGAGCTTGATGTTGGTGGCGGGCGAGTTATTGGAGGGAATCCTGAGGGACAGGATGTACATGTATATGAAAAGGCAAGGACTGATTAGGGATAGTCAACATGGCTTTGTGCGTGGGAAATCATGTTTCACAAACTTGATTGAGCTTTTTGAAGAAGTAACAAAGAGGATGATGATGGTAGAGCGATGGATGTGATCTATATGGACTTCAGTAAGGCATTCGACAAGGTTTCCCCCATGGGAGACTGGTGAGCAAGGTTAGATCGCATGGAATACAGGGAGAACTCGCCATTTGGATACAGAACTGGCTCAAAGGTAGAAGATAGAGGGTGGTGGTGGGGTTTGTTTTTCAGACTGGAGGCCTGTGACCAGTGGAGTGCCATAAGGATCGGTGCTGGGTCCTCTATTTTCCATCATTTATATAAATGATTTGGATATGAGCATAAGAGGTATAGTTAGTAAGTGTGCAGATGACACCAGAATTGGAGGTGTAGTGGACAGTGAAGAAGGTTACCTCAGATTACAACAGGATCTTGTTCAGATGGGCCAATGGGCTGAGAAGTAGCAGATAGAGTTTAATTCAGATAAATGTGAAGTGCTGCATTTTGGGAAAGCAAATCTTAGCAGGACTTATACACTTAATGGTAAGGTCCTAGGGAGTGTTGCTGAACAAAGAGACCTTGGAGTGCAGGTTCATAGCTCCTTGAAAGTGGAGTTGCAGGTTGATAGGACAGTGAAGAAGTCGTTTGGTATGCTTTCATTTATTGGTCAGAGTATTGAGTACAGGAGTTGGGAGGTCATGTTGCAGGACATTGGTTAGGCCGCTGTTGGAATATTGCATGCAATTCTGGTCTCCTTCCTATCAGAAAGATGTTGTGAAACTTGAAAGGGTTCAGAGAAGATTTATAAGGATGTTGCCAGAGTTGGAGGATTTGAGCTATAGGGAGAGGTTGAATAGGCTAGGGCTGTTTTCCCTGGAGTGTCGGAGGCTGAGGAGTGACCTTGTAGAGGTTTATAGAATCACGAGGGGCATGGATAGGATAAATAGACAAGGTCTTTTCCCTGGGGTGGATGAGTCCAGAACTAGAGGGCATAGGTTTAGGGTGAGAGGGGAAAGATATAAAAGAGACCTGGGGGCAGCTTTTTCACTCAGAGCGTAGTATGTGTTTGGAATGAGCTGCCAGAGGAATTGTTGGAGGCTAGTACAATTGCAACATTTGAAAGGCATCTGGATGGGTATTTGAATAGGAAGGGTTTTGAGGGATGTGGGCCAGGTGCTGGCAGATTGGACTAGATTGGGTTAGGATATCTGGATAGCATAGACAAGGTGGACTGAAGGGTCTGTTTCCATGCTGTATATCTCTATGACTCTAAGCTCCCTGATCATTCAAAAACAGTTTGGATTGGACTAAACAGTGAAGCTTATCTCAGATTGTGAAAGCTCGGTACTACAAGTCAGCTGGATGATAATGGAAGGTCCAGTGTGGTAGAGGCAGAAACCCTGGTCACATTTACAAAGTACTTGGGTGTGTATTTGGAAGTAGCATGACCAAAGAGACTATGGATTAAGAGGTTGAAAATGGAATTGTGCTGAATAGCTTTCTGTCAGCTGGTACACTCTTGACAGCTGAAACTCTTTCGATGCCATCATTCGGTACCGGAAAAGTTCCCAACTTCGGAAATGTATTTTGAAGTGCTTTACACAAATTTTAAAACCCAGTTAAACTCTTGATGCCTCTTAACTGATTGATAAAAACTTTATTGCAGTTTATTTAAGAACTTGCTGTTTTCACACAGGAGGACTGTGATTGCCCGCTACATTTTGTTTTACCCTGAATTGCATTTACTTGCTGACTCAGGTTTTCAACTTTTCTTTGACAATTGATGTAATTGTGATAAAGATTTAATTGAGTTCACAAAATAGTATCACCTTTCAGTTTGATTAGTTTGAAAACTCTAGTTCTATAACCAGTATCGTATGGTCTGTCTAAGTCAAGTTGCTAAATACGAGTAATAATTGAAGCTATTATAATGTGTGGTTCTGTTCTCCATCATTAAAGCCTCAGTGCATGCTTGATCTTTCCTCCTCTTGTTCCCTTTTTTCTGAAAGCACTTATGTTGGCACATTGTTTGTATCAGTAACCTTCTCGTCTCTCAACTATTCTTTATGTCTCAGTTTGAATTTAAATTTTGTCTGGTTCTATGAATGTGAAGGGCATTACTGCTGTGCCTATCCTTCTTTAATATCTACTGAGGAGTTCCACATTCCAGATTTCACAAGCCTGGTTTAATAGTGAATAAAGGCATTGCATTTATTAACTATACTATCAAGAGAGCTCTTGATTATTAAATCAAGAATTGGAACGTCCAAATGCCATCACCTCCCTGTACTTGTGTCAGCAGATCATACTTTCAGAATTCAGGAAAGCAATATCACTTTCTTATTAAAGAATGATAGTTTGCGCTGACATCGCACTGTTCACGTTGTGAAACATCTCCAGGTGTGTCAGTTGAAGAAACAGCTCCCCTGCAGGAAGAGAGGAATAAGAGAAAGGTGTTAGATAAATCATAGAATTGTAGAACAGTGAAGATCATTGGTGCTTGTGCCAGTTCTTTGAAAGCCCTCTCCAATTAATTTCACTCTTTGTCTATTTCTTTGCAATCCTGCAAATGTTTCCTTTTCAATTGAATATACAATTCTCTTTTGCAAATTACTGTTAAACCTGCTTCCTCCACCACCCTTCCAAACAATACATTCCAGATCCTAACAACTTGTACTGTCAAAAATCTCTTCTCATCTGCTGCTGTGTTCTTCTGCCAATTATGATCTGGTCACTGACTTGCCTGCCAGCGGGAACAGTTTTCTCAGTGTACTCCATCAAAACTCTTCTCTGTTTAAAGTATACACTATGAGCAGGCTTTTGAAAAGAAAGAGAAATTTCAGAAGAAAATTCGAGAATGCAAAAGGTAATGGTTGATAACTCTGCCACTGATGTTAAAGTGGTTGATAGATTCATGGTAAATTGGATTTACAAAAGAGTATCATACATTTTGGAGCACATGTCGGAACAGATTGCAGAGATGCAGAGGGATAAAGCTGTTTGAGCAATTTAACAAGAATAATGATCTTAAACTGCTTAATCAGTCTAAACTGATTTTAGACTGTTATATGACATGTAGTCTTAAATGAGTCACAATTTGTTCTGTCTAAACACTGGAGAGATTGAAGCCATTAGCTCTGGCTTTTGGCACAAATTCCATACCATTGCAACTGATTCAATCCTACTCTCAGCTCCCATCTCAGGCTAAATTAAATTGTTTGCAACCTTAGAATTAGATTTGTTTTCCTCATCTAAATCTTGTCCAGCGCTGAAATTGATCTCTTCCACCTTCAATATGTTGTTTACCTCTGCCCAGCTGCTGTTGATACATTATTCAGACATTTTCAGAAAAATGGGACATTTCGGGAAATAAGGGTGACTGCCCTTAACTTCAAGGCATTTAACCAAGTGTGGCATCAAAGTGCCCTAGGATAACAGGAGCCTTTGGGAATAAGGGGAAAAGCTCCCTTGTCCCTTGCTGGAGTCATACGGAGCTCAAAAGAGAATGGCTGTGGTTGTTGGAGGTTTGTCATCTCCTCACCAGACATCTCTGTAGTATTTCCTCAGAGTAATGTCTGAGGTCCAACCATCTTCAGATGCTTCATCAATGATTGTCCCTGCATCTCAAATTTGGAAGTGAGGTTTATTGTAATGAAGTCAGATTAATTAATGATCTTATACTAAGGAACTCCTGGGGAAGAGTGATCATAGCCTGCTAGAATGTCAAATTCAGTTTGCGAGCGAGAATCTGGAGTCTCACATCAACGTTCTGGAGTTAAACAAAGGTAATTGCATAGGCCTGAGAACAGATTTGGTCCTAGTGGACTGAGCAGCTGTTGAACAGTGATATATCTTTGAGGAGATATTCAATTGCTCCCAAATGAAATATGTTCCTGAGAGGAAGAAGGATTTTAAGGGGGGGGGGGGGGGGGGTTGGTGCAAAATTTCCATGGCTAAGTAAGGACATGAAAGATAACAGAAAGACAAAACCTAAGGCATACCATATCTTAAAGAACAGGGTTATGAATCTGTGGAAATCATGGAATCCACCAAGACATTGAGTACATTTAAGGAAGAGACAGACATATTTTTAATCAGTAACAGGTTGAAGGGTTATGGGGAGCAGGCAGGAAAATGGTGTTCAGGCCAAAATGAGATCCTGATCATATTGAATGGCGGAGCAAGCTTGATGGGCTGAATTGCCTTTTCCTGCTCCTACATCTTATGTTCTTTTGTTTGCTAATGATTGCACCATTTGTGACTCCTCAAATACTGAAGTCTTGCTATCAATGCTAAGACAGCTGCTGAGTTTGATCGTTACTGCATTTGTGAATGAATTGCTGATCTGTGATAAAAGAGAAGGAAGGAGATGTATATTTTCCAGTTGGCATTTTGTCATTTGTCAGTGACAGCTTTGAGGCTTTATCAGGCTGCATATGTCTTAAGTGAAAGCCTGCCCAACTGCCATTTGTACATGGATTGGTGCAAGTCTATTTGCACCCCTTCCCTAATGCTGTAATGTACAAGGTTACTTGTGCTCTTTATCTTAACATTCCTTTGCATGCATGTGTGAAAAAGCGCAATGTGCAACTATTTGCCCTTTATTTCCCCCTTCAATGCAGCTCTTGTACATCAGAAGGTTTAGTCAGCATAATTCTTTCATGACTAAGTCAAGAACTCTCACATGCACTGGCTTGTGCGTGGTCCAAGACAGATGATTGTGCTTTAATTATATACTCTCTGATCGTTATACCAAACCCCCACCATTAGCACTGCTGATGAATCTTAGACACTCATCTTGTGAAAGGTTAAGGAATAAATGGAAATGGGTAGCAAATGGATATTTGTTGCTTGTTCTGTAATTGCTTTGATTTGGAGGTGCTGGTGATGGACTGAGGTGGACAAAGTTAAAAATCACATAACACCAGGATATAGTCCAACAGGTTTATTTGAAAGTACCAGCTTTCGAAATACTTCTTCTTAATCAGGTGGCTGGCTTGGCTGTGTAGTGATTATTTCACTTCAAGCATTGCTTGCACACATTCAGTTTCAATATCTTATTTTAGGTATGGGCTGGCTCTGCCCAAACACATGTAAACACATCAGGGGCTCCTCCTATTTACACTGCACGTTTTCCAAAACTCTCGTTTGGAAAATAACTTGCCATAAAATAAAAAGATGAGCCTTTCACCCTCTACTCTTCGCCTTCTAAGTAAAATCTCCCCTATATTTTTGAAGGCCTTCTGCTTTAATTTCCTAAACCCTCTGTCCTTCTTCAATTCACCCTTTGACCATAAGTCTGTTCACTACCTCTTTGGATATTTCTGTTCCCCCCCTGCTCTTACTCCCCACGTTTAGTCTCATCTTTATGTCCCCTCATTCATTTCCATTGCTCTTTCTCCCCCTCAGACACAGCAATTTACCCCATTGTGTTACTTCCCCTTATATCGAGTTCTCACCCATCATTGCCTCTAATGGTTCCTTTGCAATTACTCTCCCCTTTGCATCCCAGTTTGCTCAGCCCAATTAAAACTGAAGCATGAACTGTGGATATTGGAAATCTGAAACAAAAACAGAAATTGATTGAAAACGTCAGCAGGTCTGGCTGCATCTGTGGAAAGTGAGAGAGAGAGAGCAGACTTAGAGTTTCAGGTCTCGTGACCCTTCTTCATAACTAATAGTAGTTAGTAGATGCTGAAGACAGGGAAGGGGTAGGTATTAAAGTGGTGAGATTATAGGTGGAGATAGAGCCAGAGAGAGAAAGAGAGTAAGATAGTTGTTGCAAACCATTGGATGGATAGTGGTATGCCAGGGTAGGAGAGAAAAAAGCTGCTGGTTGGGACCATTACTGGGTGAAAATGGGTTGGCTGTGCTGAAAGCAGCCCATGTGATGACAAGGTCTGGGGTGTGCGGGGTGGGGGTGCGAGGGACGGACATGGGAGAAGATATTCAGGCCTTAAAATGATTGAACTTGATATTGAGTTGTGAAGGCTGTACAGTTTCTATATGGAAAATGAGGTGCTGTTCTTCCAGCTTGTGCTGAGGGTCACTGGAGCACTACAGCAAGCCTGAGACAGAGCTGGTGGCCAGGGAACAGCGTGGTGTTGTGAAGTTGCAAGCAACTGGTAGCTCAGGGTCATTTTTATAGACAAAATGTATTTGTTCCACAAAGCAGTCACCGAGTCTGCATTTTGTCTCCCCAGTGTAGAGGAGACTGCATTTTGAGCAGTGAAAGCAATAGACTTGATTGAATGAAGTCAAGGTCTTCTGCCTCTTCACCTGGAAGGTGTGTCTGGGGCCTTGGATGGTGAGCAGGGAGGAAGCAAGTGGGCTGGCATTACACCTGTGATTGTATAGGAAGCTGCTGTTAGGGTAGGAGGAAGAGTGGATGAATTGTAATCAAGCCTGCCAACAAGGGTGGTGCTGTTGCTGTCTGGCTGACTGATCTCTACAGTGCAGAGGCTGAATACCAGCTCTTAGTCACTTCCTCCTATCAGCCCTCCATCAATCATCAGGCCATTGTGTCCACAATGGTCACTAATTTCACCATATCTGCAGATCTCCCCAACGCAGCCTCCAACCCCATACACCCCACTTCTATCTTCTTGCCAAAATCCACAACAACATTGCCCAGACAGACCCATTGTTTCTGCCTGCTCCCGCCCCACAGAACTCATCTCATCCTGCCTTGACTCGATTTTTTTTTCTCTCCTTGTCCAGTCCCTTTCCATTTACTTTCTCAATTCTTCTAAAACTTTAAGTCATTTTCAGAATTTCCAGTTTGTGAGCTCCAGCTGTCTCTTCTTCAGCAGGGATGTGCAATCCCTTTACACGTCTACCCCCCAACAAGATGGTCTTAGGGGGCTCCACTACTTCCAGGAAAAAGGCCTGAACCAATCCCATCCACCCCTACCCTCCTCTGTTTGGCTGAGCTCATCCTCACTTTGGACAATTTCTCCTTTAACTCCTCTCACTTCCTTCAAATCTAAGGTATGGTCATGTAGCTGCATGTGCCCCAGTTCTGTCTGTCTCTTTGTAGGGCATGTGGAACATTCCTCATTCCAATCTTACTCGGATCCCTCCCCACAACTCTTTTACTGGTACATGAATGACATCATCAGTGCTGTTTCCCTCAACAGGGATTAAACAAGTTTACTCATTTCATTTCCAAAGTCTACCACATGCTCCATCTTCACCTGGTCAATCTCCAACTTCTCCCTTCCCTTCCTCTGTTTCCATTTTGGCTGACCATTGATATCTATTGCCAACACACCAACTCCCACAATTACCTTAACTGTACATCCTCAAACCATGCTTCCTATAATGACTGTATTCCATTCTTCCATTTTCTACATCTCCATTATATCTATTTTGATATTGCCAACTTCCACAGAGGGGTGCTCAGAACTGTCCACCTTCTACCTCAACTAAGAATTCCCCATTATTGTTATTGGCAGGGCCCTCAGCCATGTCTGACCCATTTCCTGCCCTTCTGCCCTCACCCTTTCTCTTTCCTCCCACAACACGAGTACCCCCACTTCTCACCATCATCCACATCCAAAGCATCATAAACCTCCATTTCCGTCACCTCCAGTGGGATTCCCCTCCCTTTACTTGTCAGCTTTCAATAGGGACTGTTTCCTCCGGGACACCCTGGTCCACTCCTTCTCCAATCCCAACACCTCCCCCATACTTCCCTGAATTTTCCCATGCAATGGCAGAAGGTGTAATACCTGCTCATTTACCTCCTCTCCTCATCAGCCAAGACTCCAGGCATACCTTCCAGGTAAAGCAACAATGTACCTGTACTTCAGAGAACCCAGCCTATTATATTCGTTGCTCACAATGTGGTCTCCTCTATATTGAGGAGATAAAATGCAGACTGGGCGAATGCTTTGTTGAACACCTATATTCTGTCAGCAAAAATGACCCCAAGCTCCCAATTGCCTGCCACTATAACACACCATCCTGTTTCGTGGCCAACAGCTCTGTCTCAGGCTTGCTGCAATGCTCCAGTGAAGCTCAGCACAAGCTGGAAGAACAGAATCTCATGAGCCTTCAGGATTCAATATCAAGTTCAATCATTTTAAGATCTGAACACCTTCTCCCATGTCCATACCTCACCCTCCACACCCTTGGCCTTGCCATCACATGGGCTGCTTTCAGCACAGCCAACCCATTTCCGCCCAGTAACAGTCCCAACTAGCAGCTTTTCTCCTTCCCCGGCTTCCATTTGTATATCTAATTGTCTTTTTCTCTCTCTAGCTCCATGTCCACCTACTCTTTCACTCACTTAATCCCCACTGATTTCCCTGTCTTCCGCATATATGCCAATTTTTTCCTGGTTACTGAAAAAGGGTGATGGATCTGAAACATTGGCTCTGCTTTCTCTCTACAAATGGCGCCAGACCCACTGAGTTACTCCAGCAATTTCTTTTTCACTCATCCTTTTTCCCCAGGATCCCTCCAGGGCCCTTGACAGTTGCACCCTTTAAGTTGTATTCCCTACTTTTCCTTTGCACCAGCCTCCCTCACTGACCTGTTCTTCTGTGAATCCATGTTCTAGGTGTATCTATATTTTTGGTTAATACCCCATTTTAGTCGGTCCTCCCTTTTAAAGTTTAGCCGTCCTTGCCTGGCCAGGTGAGATTTAAAGAGATCCCTAGTATCGCTGCCTTGCTTGGAATGGCTAGAACACCCACTAAGCCTTCAGCTCTAAACCTGTCATTATTTTAAGAATAAGTTGGCAGACTCCAGGTGAATGAGCTTCTGTATGTGTTGCTCAACATAAAGAGGCTTCATGCCCCAGTCTGTAAAGATTTGTACAAATAAATATCTTTTATCTGAGGTAGCCAAATGAGTGAAGAGGTTCTTGCTCATCAGAGGTTGGTTGAAGCAATGCACACCCTCCTCCCCCAGGCACACATCTCACAAAAATGTTTGTGAACAGTCAGTTTTCCTGTTTTTGGCTAACAAGGTTCTGCTTCTGAATGCAATTCCACCAACTTGGACATTAATGAGTTATCATGAAAAGTTGATGAATGCAAAACATGTTCCCATTGTTTGCAGTTGAGAAACCTGAACTGCCTGAAAAGTTCAGAGAACCCGCTGACAAAACGTTAACTCATGACCAGGAAAATTAACATTTCATCTTCTGATCAACTCAGGACCCCCAGTCTGTCTTTCTAAAAGGAGCAGACAAGCTTGGCAGATTCTGTCCGAAGGGTCAACTGCCTATTGGGAAGGATGCTTAAGTAGGAGTTCATGCCATATTCCTGATGAATTTTCATGTATTTCCATCACAAAAAAAGTAGGGCTTCAATTGAAAAGGCAAAGTGGCATTTCAATGCTGTCATCAGAATGCACAAGTGCTTCTCTTGATCACACAAGGCTACTTGGTGCCACCCATTTCTTAAAGTTTCTCTTTCCCTTGATTTCCCATTTTCTTCCCTCAACATACCCATTCCTTTAGCTTACTGATGGTGATTGCATTTCTGCAACCTTCAGTCAGGGGTCAGAACCTTTAACTGAGGCTCATATCTGATTTTCCAGGGTAAGGTGGTTCCCCATTTCCTTTTGTCTCTCGTATCTGATTCTCAACTAAATTTAAAATCAAGGCTAATGTCTCCTCTCAAGATTTAATATTATGTAATATAAGAATGAGGGTTTAATTGCCATTTAAAATTGACTGTTGAAGGTAACATAGATCTATTGACCCTCAATTTTCATTTCTGTGGACTTTCTCTCCACTGGTGCCTCCATGCACCAAACAACTAGGATCAGAAACTTATCAGATTGGGGTTGTTTTCTTGACCGATCTCACGTGTGTCCATTTTCTTTCACTTTTAATTTTATTTTTGACTTTTGTTCGTTCAAGTCTTCAAATGCTTCAATTTTGTTATTTATTCCCTAGATGGGAATTCAGAAATGTTTTGACCTCTGTGGAGGCAAGAAAATGATCTTGGGCTACATTATGTCCAAATATAGTGGATATCATGCAATGTTCCCTCGTCCTCAGATTCTTTCCATCTGTGGAGTCGATCTGTATAAATGCTGGCATAGAAAATGACATTCCCTCGTCTCTGTCCTCCCTTTTTACATTCTCACCATTTATTATTGTTTGATATATTCTGGGCTTCGGTGAACCTCTTCGTTTTGCCTTATTGTTTCTCTTTATCGTCAGTTTCTTTTGCAAGAGTTGCCAAGAATTTCTCAATGGCAACTCTAGAAAATTGGTTCTACGTCCTTCTTAAAGATGTTGATAGAATTATTTTTATTAGCTTCTTTTTTCTTCAAATTCAATCGTTGAAGTTGCCAGCCTTTGTTGTAAGTTTTTATTTTGACTGGGTTAAAGATAATCCAAAAAGATTCTCTAAATCCATTAAGAGCAAGGCAGCAGCTAGAGAGAGAGTGGGACTACTTAAAGATCAGCAAGGTTATCTTGGTGTTGCACTTAAGGAGCTGGGAGAGATACTAAATTAATATTTTGCCTCAGCTTTACTGTTGAGAAAGAAATGGAGGTTAGAGAACTCAGGCAAATAAATATTGATTTGAAAACAGTTCATATTGCAGAAGAGGAAGTGTTGGAGGTTTTAGAAAACATAAAGGTAGATAAATCTTCATGGCCCGATCAGATGTATCCCAGGACATTGTGGAAAGCGAGGGAGGAAAGTGCAGGGCCCCTAGTAGACATATTTGTATCATCTATAAACACAGGTGAAGTACCAGAGGACTGGAGGGTGATTAAAGTTGGGCCATTGTTTAAGAAAGGTTGTAAGGAGAAACCTGAAACTGTAGACCTGTAAGTCTGACAAGTGAGTAAGTTTTTGGAGGTGATTTGGAAAGATTGGATTTATATGCATTTGGAGAGGCAAAGATTGATTAAGCATTCGCGAGTTTAGAGAAGATTTTTAGGTAAGGTTGAGGTTCTGGGTGTAAGTTTGCTCACTGAGCTGGAAGGTTTGCTTTCAGACATTTCTTGTGGTGATGTCATTTCCCGTTCTTTTTCTCAGAGGGTGTTAAATGGGGTCAAATTGCCTGCCTGCAGATTGTATGCTTTTTGAGCAAACTAGAATGTGTCTGCAAATATAATTCTGCAAGTCAATCCATGTAACATTTTATAAATTCCTGCTTTGGAAATAGAACCAGTCTGACTCAAGATTGGGATGTAGACAGACTCTAACCTCATACCTTCAATGCATTGTCTAAGCTGAGAGGTCACCTTTTTTTTAAACCTTAAATTATCTTGTGAATGTCACTTAAAATAAATTCTGGGATTTACATATTAATGAACTGAAAACTGTAACCTATCGTAAAAAATGAAAGACTTAACAGCAATCTCGGTTTTTTTCAATATATTGTATCAGTTGCATGACTCTATAATCTTTTGCTATAAATTCTGTATTTTATGATCCTGCTCCACAGCTACCTAATGAAGGAGCAGCACTCCAAAAGCTAGTGTTTCCAAATAAACCTGTTGTACTATAATCTGGGTTTTGTGATTTTTAACATTTTAAATGTAATAAATAAATAAGATTAATGAGGGCAGAGCAGTGGACATAGTTCACTTGGACATTACTAATGCCGTTGTCATGGTTCCACAGGGTAGACTAATTAGTAAGGTTAGATCACATGGAATTCAGAGTGACCTTGCCAACTGGATACAAAATTGCCTTTATTAAAGGAGACAGAGGGTGGTGGTAAAAAGTTATTTTTTGGACTAGAGGTCCAAATTATCTTGTGAATGTCACTTAAAATAAATTCTGGGATTTACATATTAATGAACTGAAAACTGCAGAAGTAGTATGGGCTAGAGGTCTTGATGGCACCGGCAAGCAAGAAGTTGGTTTGAAGTGTGTCTACTTCAATGCCAGGAACATCCAGAATAAGGTAGGTGAACTTGCAGCATGGGTTGGTACCTGGGACTTCGATGTTGTGGCCATTTCGGAGACATGGGTAGAGCAGGACAGGAATGATTGTTGCAGGTTCCAGGATTTAGATGTTTCAGTAAGAACAGAGAAGATGGTAAAAGAGAGGTGTGTGTGGCATTGTTGGTCAAGGACAGTATTACAGTTGCAGAAAGGATGTTTGGGGACTCGTCAACTGAGGAAGGATGGGCTGAGGTTGGAAACAAGAAAGGAGAGGTCACCCTGTTTGGAGTTTTCTATAGGCCTCCGAAAAGTTCCAGAGATGTAGAGGAAAGGATAGCAAAGATGATTCTTGATAGGAGTGAGAGAGACAGGGTAGTTGTCATGGGGGACTTCAACTTTCCAAATATTGACTGGGAACACTATAGTACGAGTACTATGGATCGGTCAGTTTTTGTCCAGTGTGTGCAGGAGGGCTTCCTGACACAGTATGTAGACAGGCCAACAAGGTGTGAAGCCACATTAGATTTGGTACTGGGTAATGAGCCCGGCCAGGTGTTAGACTTGGAAGTAGGTGAGCACTTTGGTGATAGCAATCACAATTCTGTTATGTTTACTTTAGTGATAGAAAGGGATCGGTGTATACCACTGGGCAAGAGTTACAGCTGGGGGAAAGGCAATTACGGTGCGATTAGGCAAGATTTAGGAAACATAGGATGGGGAAGGAAACTGCAGGGGAGAAGCACATTAGAATGTGGATCTTATTCAAGGAAAAGCTCCTGTGTGTCCTCGATAAGTATGTACCTGTCAGGCAGGGAGGAAGCTGTAGAGCGCGGGAGCCATGGTTTACAAAGGAAGTGGAATCTCTGGTTAAGAGGAAGAAGAAAGCTTATGTTAGGATGAGATGTGAAGGCTCAGTTAGGGCACTTGAGGGTGAAAAGGTAGCCAGGAAAGACCTAATGAGAGAGCTCAGAAGAGCCAGGAGGAGACATGAGAGGTTGTTGCCGGATAGGATCAGGGTAAACCCTAAGGCTTTCTATAGGTACTTAAGGAATAAAAGAATGACGAGAGTAAAATTAGGGCCAATCAAGGATAGCAGTGAGAAGTTGTGTGTGGAGTCAAAGGAGATAGGGGAAGCACTAAATGAATATTTTTCGACAGTATTCACTCTAGAAAACGACAATGTTGTCGAGGAGAATACTGAGATACAGGCTACTAGGCTAGGTGAGATTGAGGTTCACAAGGAAGAGGTATTAGAAATCCTGCAGAGTGTGAAAATAGATAAGTCCCCTGATGGGATTTATCCTAGGATCCTCTGGGAAGCCAGGGAGGAGATTGCCAAGCCTTTGGCATTGATCTTTAAATTGTCATTGTCTACAGGAATAGTGCCAGAAGACTGGAGGATAGCAAATGTGGTTCCCCTGTTCAAGAAGGGGAGTAGAGATACCCCAAGTAATTATAGACCAGTGAGCCTTACTTCAGTTGTTGGTAAAGTGTTAGAAAAGGTTATTAGAGATAGGATTTATAATCATCTAGAAAAGAATAATTTGATTAGGGATAGTCAGCACGGTTTTGTGAAGGGTAGGTCGTGCCTCACAAACCTTATTGAGTTCTTTGAGAAGGTGACCAAACAGGTAGATGAGAGTAAACCGGTTGATGTGGTGTATATGGATTTCAGCAAGGCATTCGATAAGGTTCCCCACAGTAGGCTATTGTACAAAATGCGGAGGAATGGGATTGTGGGAGATATAGCAGTTTGGATCAGTAAT
>NC_057727.1:39819052-39836027 GCF_004010195.1 Chiloscyllium plagiosum | reverse complement strand
GACAGATGTCAGGTAGTTTCTTTACTCAGAGAGTAGTAAGGGTATGGAATGCTTTGCCTGCAATGGTCGTAGATTTGCCAACTTTAAGTACATTTAAGTCGTCATTGGACAAGCATATGGACGTACATGGAATAGTGTAGGTTAGATGGGCTTCAGATTGATATGACAGGTCGGCACAACATCGAGGGCCGAAGGGCCTGTACTGCACTGTAATGTTCTATGTTCTATGTTCTGTGATCAGGGGTGTTCCACAGGGGTCAGTGCTGGATCCATTTTTGCATGCCATTTATATAAATGATTTGGATGAGAATACAGGAGCATGGGCAGTCAGCTTGCAGATAATTGGTGATATAGTGGACAGTGAAGAAGGTTATCTAAGATTGCAGAGAGATCTTGATCAATGGTTCCATGGGTTGAAGAATGGCAATTGGAGTTTAACTGAGATAAATGTGACATATTGCATTTAATGACACAAACAATAAGAGGACTTATACAATTAATGGTAGGGCCTTGGGTAGTGTTTAGAACTCAGAGACCTTGGGGTTCCAGTACATAATTATTTGAAAGTTGCATCACGGGTAGATAGGGTGATTAAGAAGATGTTTGGCACACTTGCCTTTATTACTTAGACCTTCAAGTATAGGAGTTGAGGTTATACAGCAAGTTAGTGAGGCCTCTTCTGGAATACTGTGTCCAGTTCTGGTCACCCTGTTGTAGAAAGGATATTAGTCAACTGGAGAGGGTTGGAAAAGACTTAGCAGGATGTTGCTAGGATTGGCAGGTTTAGGAAATAAAAATAGACTAGAAAGACTGGGACTTTTTTTCACTGGAGGGTAGGAGGTTGCGGAGTGACCTTTTTGTGTTTTGTAATATCATGAGGGGCATAGATAAGGTGAATGACCAGAGACTTTTCCCTAGGCTGGGGGAGTTCAAAACAAGGGGGCATATTTTTAAGGAGAGGAAAAGATTGAAAATGAACATGAGGGGCAATGTTTTTTCACAGTGTAGTTTGTGCGTGGAATGAACTGCCAGAGGAATTGGTGGACATGGGTATAGTTATGATGTTAAAAGACATTTGGATAAGTTCACGAATAGGGAAGGTTTGGAGAGATATGGGCCAAATGCAGGCAGGTAGGAATGGTTTAGTTTGGAAACATGGCCAGCATGGATGAGTTGGACCGAAGGATCAGTTTCCATTCTGTATGACTTTATGAGTCTATTGCTTTGGGCTTGAGATGTTAATTTCAGGATTGATAATATAGTTTTTTTTTTCATTCTTGTGACTATCCATGATAATTTATTTTCAATACAGTTTGAGCTTAGTCGCCTCCATCTTTTCTACTTAAATATGATTGATCAGCCCAGTTTTTTTCTAAAAAATAATGCAACTTACCTCCAAAATGTTGCAGCATCAGGCAAGGGCAAGATACACCGTTCTAAAATATTTTGAAGTTGCTGTCCAAGTTATGCTGTTGCATTATTAGCTCACAAGAAACATACCCCATTGTCTGTCTAATCATTGGAATGCATAGGATGGCATGAAGTTGCAATATTTGTCTGACAAATACAAAAGATAAGATTTCCCATTTTAGTCTAAATAAGCAAAAGAAAATTTTGCACTTATATCATAGCGTTCCTCATTTCAGGACAACCTAAAATGGTTCAGAGTTGACTTTATACTTGAAATCTATTATATTGTAGTGTTTTGATAATTTCATAAATGATAATTACAGACAAAAAAATCTTGCAATGAAAGTTAACAAAATGTGGAGTCTCATTTCTTCAAGTTTTAGTTTGAAAAACATCAGCTTTATTTATTTAACTTCAATTTCTCTTTCATGTACTCTTAGAGTCATAGAGATGTACAGCATGAACACTGACCCTTCATTCCAACACGTCCATCCAACCAGATATCCTAAATTAATCTAGTTCAATTTGCCAGCACTTGGCCCATATTCCTCTAAGCCCTTCCTATTCATATACCCATCCAAGTGCCTTTTAAATGTTGTAATTATACCAGCCTCCACCACGTCCACTGGCAGCTAATTCCATACACGCACCACCCTCTTAATCCAATCTTTCTTTCAATCTCATTATTTCCCTTCAACAACTAATTTTCTATTGAATTCATAGCCTCTATATTTCTTCAGAATTCCCCTTTTCACTTAGTTTTCAGAAACCAGGGCCAAAAATTTACACCCCAAACCTGCTCCAAGAATAGGCTGGCAGGAAGTCAGGGTTGAGAGTGTGCTGCTAGAAAAGCACAGCAGATCAGGCAGCATCAGAGGAATGGGAGAATTGACGTTTCGAGCATAAGCCCTTCATCAGGAATGAGGCATCTGCAGTTGTCACTTTCTCCTGGCAGGAGGTCAGGGCATAACAATGAGTTACATCCAGAGAAGGCACACTATGCCTGTTACCTAACAACTTCCACTGCGATTTTATTAGTGGCTGGAGAGGCATTTGTTTGCTCATCTATTACTTGTTTGTGTAGGACCTTAAGTGATCAATTAATGGTGAGGTGTTCCTCATGTTTGGCTCATCTCTGCCCAACATGGCACCCCCCACAGTGACAGAACTCCTCCTCCCCAGTTTCTAGGAGCTGCCAAACATTGAAAGATTCCATCTCATCCAGTAATTAAACTCCAACAATGTGCTTTGTTGTGCACTGGCAGCAGGGCTCCTCTTCTAGTGGCACTGCTGATTTGAGGAGTTATGAACAACTTGGCCTCAACTGGTTTTTTTAGGTTAGCTTCCCCACAGTGCGGAAACAGGCCCTTCGGACCAGCAAGTCCACATCGACCCTCCGAAGAGTAACCCACCCAGACCCATTTCCCTCTGATAATGCACTTAACAATCTTTGGACTGTGGGAGGAAACCGGAGCACCCGGAGGAAACCCACACAGACATGGGGAGAATTTACAAACTCCACGCAGACAGTCGCCCAAGGCTGGAATCGAACCTGGGTCCCTGGCGCTGTGAGGCAGCAGTGCTAACCACTGAGCCACCGTGCCGTCATTAAAAGCCTCACAGCCATAAATTCAGCTTGATAGCATCCTGACCACAGAAGGCTAGGGTGAGAAGTCACTACCTCCATGTGGAATTTCAGACCCTGTTTCTCTTGGACCTAGAATAAGTTGCCACGCAATGAATATGTAAAAATAAACATGCAAGATTAGTTAAGGGCAAGCAATTTTAGAGCAAATTTAGCCCACTGAGCTTTTCAGCATCTTGAAAACTCAAAATAGTTTCTCAGCCACCTTATCAAGTATGTCAAATTGTCACTTGCATATATCACTGATGTAGCTTCTATTGGAGCAATTTAATTCCAGTAACAAAACTATACATTTAGTATCCTATCTTCTGATGAGCCTATGGCTTCATTACTGTAAAACTCATGGAATTAAGTTTGCAGTTTCCTAGTATAAAGTAAAGTTTGCAGTACATCTCTTTTGATGGTGTGTTTTCTGTTCTGAATGTTTACAATTGCAATAGCGGTACATTTTTTTCAAATTGTCTTTTTGAGCCATCTGTATAGAATTCCAAGGTCAAGTTTGTCCTGAGCTTTTCTTGGGCTAGAGATGGCTGTGTTGCTTTCTCAAAGGAATTGTTGTCACATGTATATTTTTAATCAGACCTATCCAGGCAACTGATTTATCTTGCAACATTGGCCAAGGTTACAATCAAATTTGGTACATCCCCCGGGGGGGTGGAGGGGGGTGGTGTTGGGGTGTAGAAAAAGACAAATTAAAATGTCTCAAGATGCAACCACACAGTTTCTTCATATTAATTGACTGTCTAGCAAAACACAGACTTGGCACTTTTCAAATAAGTGGTGTGGGAAGAAGGGTGTAGATTGGGGGGCTTTTGTTATCTCTCAGAATCAATCTTAATTTGTAAAAACAGTCATTATGTAAGATCATTATTAACAGGGTTCTGTATGTTGTGCTTACATCTGGTTGCAATATAACTTTGGAAGACATGGAAGAAATCCATGCTTGGCAACCTGCCCTGTATCTACCCTGAAAAATATCTTTCCATCCTAATTATAAAAAGCTTCTATACATTTGAAAGTCATTTGTGTAACCTTTCAACGGCCTGTGATATGTCATGATTAATGAGCCTGAGCTGAGCTGCAACCCTGCTGTGAAGATTGGGATATTGGATTCTCCCTATTGTTCGATTCAGGGTTATGTGTTGTTTCATGAGGCCTGTCTAGGGGGAATCATTCAGTTATATTAAGATTGGTAAATGTCTTAAAGCAATAAACAACTACATTAAACATTGAAATAAATGGTAGGTCTCATTTTATACAATGCTGTTCTGTGTAATCTTCAATGTTCCAATCAATAACACACTCCAGATCACTATTTTTATTTCTGTGATAATATATTTATTCATTAGTTTTATTATATACAAAGGTGTGTTTTGTTAAGTCTCACTGATACTGCGTTGGAAACTGAACCCACTTTTCCCAGAGTCATCACGGAAGTTAAAAATCTTAACAATGTGCGCAAAGTCCCCAGTTTGCCTGTCAGCTTAACAGAAAATACAGGTCAGATTCAAAAACAGAAATGGCTGGAAAAGCTCAACAGGTCTGGCAGCATCTGTGGAGAGAAATCAGAGTTAATGCTTTGGGTCGAAACAAAATGTTAAGTCTGAATTCTCCCCGCAGATGCTGCGAGACCTGCTGATATTTTCCAGCAATTTCTGTTTTTATTTCTGATTCACAGCATCCGCAGTTTTTTTTAATTTTTATATAGGTCAAGTTTCTGTACTTAATAAGAACGACTATTTACTACAACTAAATAGATTCTAAACACAGGTGAATAACTATAAGTTGTCGGTATGTAACTCTACTACTTAAAACTATAGTCACCTTGTAAAACCCCTTTATATGCACATAAATAGACATAGAGAGACAAAGAAAATGTTGGTTTTATGGATGGAGGGGAAATAGTGCTGGGAAATAGTTAAGTTGTACCAGTCTTCAGAATTCAATGCAATGTTCTTTTAGTTTCTCAAGTTTTTCCTTCAGGTTCTTTCACTTCCTCGCAGGGGATACAGAATGACTGGTTCATGAATTATACTGTTTCTGAATGAGTTGTATTAGAGAGAGGCACACACCATTTCCTTTTCCAGAAGTCCAAAGGCTTCTCACTATATTGTTCACAACAACAAGGTGTTGAGTTATCAGGAACCAAACGGACAGTAGTTGTCAAGCTGATGACCATTGGCATCCACAACTGGTCACGATTCCACAAACCAATCAACAATCCATTGCTGGATGGATCTCACTTTGTGTATATACCCTGGTGCTGCGGTGTTTATACTTTCCCCCATTGCTTACAAAACAGTTAATGCAAGCAGCTTACACAAGGACTTGGCTGAAGTGGAGTCAAAGTTTCGACTCTGACTCACCAGCATCGGTAGTCCTCAATTTCTCCTGGTTTTGCTGAAGTGTTGGACATACCTCAGTGATTCCCCATGTGTGGTCAAGGTACGTGAATGCATTTCAAAATTTATATCCTTACCATTGAATTCCATGGCTCAGCCACTGCTCAATTCATCAATCTCTCATCACTCACCTACCAACAGTCTCTATCAGCCATGACTCATACTTCAGGTTACACCTGAATTTACATATATGCAATGAACATACAATGAACATATGACCTAGGCACAGAAGTAGGCTACTCAGTATCTTGAATCAGCTCCATCAAGCAATTCGATCATGGCTGATGTGATTGTGTCTCCACTCCACATTGCCACCTACCCTGATAATCTTTGATTCCCTTGTTAGACAGCAATCTCCACTGTTTCACCTCACCCTCTCACACAACACTGCTGTAAGCCTCACACCCATGTCTCAATGGCTTGTATACACTTTCCAGTTATTCACCTACGAAAGCCAGAGCAGACAACTTTCATGACACTGACTCCCAGTTCACTCGCACTTGCAGGATACATGCAACCACAACCACAACCACAATCACAACCACAAGCAGCAGCATCTAATAGCTAGGGGACAGCCAGGGCAGCATTTCTTACCTCCAGCAGGAAACAGTGCTGGCCATCACTGGAGGGGCTCTGAGCAGTGCTGGCCATCAATGGAGGAGCTCTGAGCAGTGCTGGCCATCACTGGAGGAGCTCTGGGCAGTGCTGGCCATCAATGGAGGGGCTCTGTGCAGTGCTGGCCATCACTGGAGGGGCTCTGAGCAGTGCTGGCCATCACTGGAGGAGCTCTGGGCAGTGCTGGCCATCACTGGAGGGGCTCTGAGCAGTGCTGGCCATCACTGGAGGGGCTCTGAGCAGTGCTGGCCATCACTGGAGGAGATCTGGGCAGTGCTGGCCATCACTGGAGGGCCTCTGGGCAGTGCTGGCCATCATTGGAGGGGCTCTCGGCAGTACTGGCCATCACTGGAAGAGCTCTGAGCAGTGGAGGGCTGAAAGGATTGAGGATGGCATTGTGCTTTTATTGAAATGTCCTCCTGGCATTCCACTCCTTTCCCCACCTCACACTACAATGATTTGTGATTTACAAGCTGTGTAAAGGTATATCCTTCCCCCTCACCATAACCCTCTCTTTGTTCCTTTCTCCTTTCAGATCCACAGCAAATGCCACCAGATCAGGCAAGGGAGCTGGAGTAAGATATGGGTGAGGAAGAAGAGACTGAAGATGAAGAAACACCATGATGCATTCACTCAATCATCAGCTTAGATATTGATTA
Source organism: Chiloscyllium plagiosum (assembly GCF_004010195.1). Taxonomy (NCBI): domain Eukaryota; kingdom Metazoa; phylum Chordata; class Chondrichthyes; order Orectolobiformes; family Hemiscylliidae; genus Chiloscyllium; species Chiloscyllium plagiosum. Next base: position 39,829,296 of record NC_057727.1, on the reverse strand, counting down.
GCTGAGATGTTGATAGTGTACAAAGGGAGCTGTATGATGGGATCTGCATGTGTTGACACACTGGGTGCAAGTCATTTGCAAGTAGGACACCGGATAGGTCATGATTCCGCTGACTGCAAGCTTGCACATGAGTTTGACTGCAGAAAATTTGGATGAGCAGTTAATTGTGTATCATACAAGATAAAAAATTGGTGGGACTGTGCACATGAATTATTAGTGCATTGGCACAGCTGCTATAAAACATGGAAGCATTTATTATCAACCAGGCACAGTTTGGATCTCATCAATTCCATGATGGAATGAATAGCCTACACCATTAACCCATTTGTGGATGCAACCCACATACACCAACAGGTAGCTGTTGGCTCAGCTTCCATTAAGGCAGGAGCAGTAGCCACACAAAGTGTCAATACTCTAGTGAGAAAATAGGCAGCAACTGTACAATACAACTGTTGCCATATAAACTCAGTCTAGTACTGTTATGACTGTGGATACTAGGATTCAAAGGGGCTTTCAGAGTCTCACAGCAGTTCAATCTGTTCTCCAACAGATGACTAGGATTACTGAAGTTTTGCCTCAGTAGTGGGGGGTGGGGGGGGGGGCACTGGCTCCATGAAGCACTAACCTGCTAAGCTCTCAGGACTACAGCTTTTGTGCTCCCACTACTGCCATATTGCCAGTGGAAGTGGTTAATGAACCCTTTAAATGTCTCTGGTGCAGGGTCCTCTTTCTTGCTGTAACACATCCAAATGTGCAGATTTATGAGGTTGAAAATGGCCTGATTAGAATCCAAGAGCATTTGATGTGGCTGACATTATCATCTGCCTGCAATGCAAACCTCCCTTGCCCAAATTAATGACATGTACATAAGGATTGCCAACTGCAAAAGTGTGCAGTGCAGACACGATTTACATCTGAAATGGGAGACATTGTATTGAAAATATAGATGCAAAGTAATTAAATTTAGCACCTATTTTCTATTTTGTGATGGTATTGCAGAAATCATTGAACATTTGACTTCTGAACAGTTTTTCTTTCAAAAACCTATAGAAAAACCCTGTAATAAATTAAACAAGTGTTTCCCTGGCAACAAAACTGCCATTTTCAAAGAACCAAATTGAGCTGACCCACAAGGATGGTTCTTTCTGTCATACCTGTGAGAAAAATACAATCTGTGTGTTTTTATATGTCGTAGAAATATGCTGCATTTTCCCTGCCATCATGACCCAGATTCTCTGTTAATGGCGGGGTGCTCACCATGTTTAAAACTGCCTGCTTCTCCTTTTTACACTGAAGCCTTCCTGGCTGCAGCTTCAGTTGGCGGTTGGGAATGAGGTGTGGGATGGTAAACAAGTTATGAAGGGGTGAGCACTCTTATGGATGCCGATGAGTAGAGCAGTGTCATGGATGGAGGGAGTGGGATGTGAGCAGTTTAGGGGGATTGGTATGGGAAGGAGCAGCCTCCCTTGAGCAGGGTGGGGAGCACTGTTAGGCAGCATTGAGGCTGTAGGGGAGTCATGGTGGGATTTGCACCCATTACCCTCGGGTATCAGTCTGGATTTATGGATTGCTAACCCAATGACATTAGTCATTAAAATTGCCATCTCCATGAGTTGAAAAATGTGTTGCTGGAAAGGCACAGCAGGTCAGGCAGCATCCAAGGAGCAGGAGAATCGGCCTTTCGGGCATCAGCCCTTCTTCAGGAATGAGGAAGGTGTGCCAAGTGGGCTGAGATAAAAGGTAGGGAGGAGGGGCTTGGGAGAGGGGCGTTGGGAATGCGATAGGTGGAAGGAGTGCATGGCACTGGATGTTTGTCTATTTACATCTTTTCCAATGCGAATTATGGTTATGTCACAGAATTAAATTTGGTGTGGAATTACATAGTCTCCCCTCCAAGCTGTGAATGTTTCTTTGATTTATCAGACTGCACAGTGTTCATCCCCACTCTTCTACACCAGTTAATGGGGTACCACAACATCCTCTTGGAGTCAAAACTTGCTTTCTGCATAAACACCTAAAGGAGAAAAGAGCGGCAGGGACAACATGAGCTGGATCAAAGGATCGTACGATTTACATTTGATCTTCAGGGCTTCATCTTGAGCACCCCAGGTTGAATATATTTGCCATGTGTGACAATAAATAATTTAAGTCTAGCCAAAGGTTTGATTTCCATCTTGCACTGAGCTGGCTGATTTCAGATGCAGCTACCAAGCTCCCCTCAGAACTCCAGAGGGAGAAAGGTGAAAATGAAACATGAACAAAGATTCCTGTTCCAATTTGTTATCCAGCAATCTCTGTTTGAAATTGCGTATGTAGTCTTCAGGTGAAAATAAGCTTAGATTCTGTACAATCCACTGAAGATATTATCAGGGCAATTGCACCATTCAATGAGATTTCATTTCCCTTCCTGAATCATCTATATTTGTCCCCCACCACTTCTGTTCTTTTATTTAATCTCCTCAAATACACTTAACCTTTTCCAAAACTAATAAGGTAGGCAACATATCCAGGATTGTACTTCTTTAGGTTGGTTGTTATATAGATTCACTTTCACTCTTAGTTGGTTTTATTTTGTGAATGTTGCCACTTTTTTTATTTCATTTCAAATTAATATGCTATCAAAAAGTTTTAACTCATGATCCTCACACACATGACAGGAGTATTCACATTCCGATTGCATGTGAGCATGTGTAATGCCTAACATGACCTTGGATTCTGTTGTGCATTTGTCAGCTTAAAAACCTCTTGGGGAAATAGAGTGGAAAGTGTGGGAGACAATTGCTGAAAGCAAACATAGTCAAAACATATACTTGGCTTCGAAGCAAGTTGATTAAGATTATTTTCATATTTTTGGTAGAATCTGTTATTTAGAGATAATGAGGTACATAGGCAGAGCACCAAAAGTACAAATTCTTTTCAAAATCTGGAAATATTGACAAGGTGAGCTCACTCTGGTTTCTTTCATTCTTTTGAGTGGTGACTATGTAATAACCATAAAATGCCTCAGGTTTTGGGACTGTCTGGATTCCCAAAGGAATGCTGCTTGAGTCAATGGACCTTTCTGTACGAATTCTTTATTTACAGCTTGATCCATACACAGATTGGGCTGAACCTTGTGTTTTATTTTGGTTAAGTGTCAAGTTTTGTTGAGGATTTCTCTCCATGAGATCACTCGCCATCTCTCTCAGCAAACTCTATTCATTAGCTGTCTACATATGATCTACTCCACCCCAATGGTACCCCTTTTTCCTGATTCTACCTTCATTCTACCATATACGTTCCCGGCACAATTCACCAACCATGCCATTTTTTAAAAGGTTTCCATGTATGTGGACAAGGGTTGGCAATCTGGCATTGTCCCTCACCAGCAACCCACCAAGCCATGCCACTGGGAGCACATAGCCCACCTGGCTAACACTCCCTTGCACATACAGCCCTATTCTCTCACACTAGTTGCTAGTTTGACCATCAGGCTTCACAGTTTATCTGTCCTAAGCTATGTCCTGTCTAAACATCCCCTAGACGTAATCAATCCCCAGTACCTACTGTAGACCTGCATCTTGCCATTGCTCAGTAGGGGAACATCACATACAGGCAAACGATTGGAAATGTCCAAAGATGAGCTTTTATTTACAGTCAGCAAAGTGAGCACAAACAAAATGATGAAGGCTGCAGTTTGCCCCCGCAATGCAAACCAAATGCAGGCATAATGACCAATTCTTGTTTAACATTCCGTAATTGTCTGCTGCCAGCTAGCTTAGGGAAAGCTATATCCAGATGCTGGGAAGATAGAAAAGTAGCTGTTTGCCATTCAGAATGGGAATGATTAAAGAAATATAATGTTAAATTAGCAATTCTCCACAAGGAAAGATAACTTGTGTCAGAACACTTGCCAGAAGATATTATTTAAGACTAAGTTGCAAAATATGAAAAAGCCATCTCCTCTGGTTCTCATAAAAGACGTATTTAAATGTTAAAAGATACTCCATGTTCATTGGACTTTGCAAATGATGTTTGCATATGACGGACAACTGTTCCTTGATGCATTCACAGAGTTCACTTGCCAAACAAGCAGCACCCTAATTTTCATGTAGTATAAGTCGTTGTTGCCCTTTCATATTTTGTATTTGTGCATTTATCCTGCTGAGCATGAGATGAAAAACTTCTACAGCATGCCGCAGTCTTTCCATTTTGGAGCAACAGCTGTGTTTTAAGGCCATCACATCTGCTATGTCCTGTGTCACCAGCTTCTCATTGTAACCTCACATTCATTGGCGTCTGTCTAACTCTGCCACTGTAGTCATGTCACATCAGTTGCTGATCTTCCCATCACACGCATGAAGTACACTAAAGGGCTCTCGCCCTCTTTTTACTTCCAATGCTACAACATTTCCTGTGGTACTCTGGGGAGTGTTCACCACTTGGCATAGCTGAGTATGCTGTGATAAACAATGTGTGATTAAGATATTAATGTAGTTTTTACAGCTTGGATTGTGCCATATGGGTGTTAGCTACTTCTATGAAAGGGATATTTAAAAAACCAAAGTACTTCACCTAATCCAGTATGTGTTAGGGAGCACATGATTACAAACATCCTGGAGTAGGCATGGAAGAGTGTTTGTTTCTACGGTAGAGTTTATAACTTGGAGTAAGCACTGAAAATCATTTGCTTCCTTTTGATTTAGAATAATCCAGGATTGATTTAAGCTTAGAAAAATACAGAGACTGAAGGTTTTTAGGGGATTTGGAAGAGGTCTGACTGGTTCAGAAGCAAATACATTTTCTCTGCTAAAAGGGAATATAGGGCAATTCAGGGAAATGCACAGATAACACTGCAGATGCTGGAAATCTGAAATAAAAACAGGAAGTGCTGGAGAGGTCCAGCAAGTCTGGCAACACCCGTGGAAAGAGAAATTGTGTTAACTTTTTGAGCATGACACATATCTTCTTCAAAGAGGAATCATAGCAGTTTTGAAATATTAGCTCTGTTTCTCTCTCTCCACAAATGCTGCAAGATCTGCTGAGTTTCTGCAGCATTTTTGCTTTTATTTCAGGGAAAACTCAGTCACCTTGGTGAAAAGGTTTACTTTGTGAAATTTCCAGACCAGAAATCTTTGATTGGAAATCGGTAAATTATTAAAAGACTGGGGAAGATTAAACTTCCCGATTCCTGAGTACTCATGTAAGAAGATTTCACAGTTTACAAGATAGAACTGGGACAAGCAGCTAAGTTAAACCCAAAGATTTGGTATAGAAGGATAATTTCTTTGGAGTTGAGTAACTATAAAATGATGTTGTTGGAGAATAGATGAGACTTTGTTTTGCTGTGTGTTTTAGGATCTTTCAAGCTGTATGTTTAGATTTGTTTTATTTTTCTATTTATGTAATAAACTTGTTTTATTGTTAAAGAAAATCTACAGCCTCGTATGCCTATTTTTCAGTAAATGCCCACCACATTAAATAAAGAAATTATGATCTATCAAGCCAGATGATTAGCCTATGATCAGATCTGGCCTATAGTAACATCAACCGGGAACTTAACAATGATTAACAATGTACACACATTTCCATCACACACAATCCTTTTTTTTCTCCCATGTGATAAAAAAACTTACCCATTACAAGAACAAAAAGGTAAAGACTGGCAAAGGACTGCTGGAATTTTACATTCTTACCTGCTTTACAGATGGCACAGCCTGGCTGGCAGCTGAGGACCAACACCGGTCTTGTGTTATTCGAGGGATGAGTAGGGCAGAAGCCAGAAAGGAACATTGAGGTCTGCTCTTCCCAGATATGTAACCACTCTCACTTGTTCATCGACACAAGAGTTTTTGCTTTTTCACTATCTTGTTCTTCCTCTTCTCTTCCACAGGTACAAACAACCCACAAATCACAGCTAAGCTAAAGCAGGCCCAGCATCTGCTCAACAGCATCACCGTCTGTGGGGATGATGGCTTTGAACCCTTAAGGGATGCACTGACACAGAAGTACCACCTGGGTGGGTAATTTAACCAGTTTCAACTCAGACACTATTTGGTGACCACTCACTAGGCACATGTCTATAGTGAGTGAAGAAAGAGAACTCAGGGATGTCTAACACTCAGGTGACTGTTGTATGCGAAGCAGAAGACATGTCTCTGTAGTTAGCCAGAACTGACAGCACGAGGGGATGGGAGCTTTGTTTAAAGCCACATTGCTGTAAGAACAAAACAGCAAGTTCTTATGTTGAGGTGGATGAAGAAGTGGAGATCACCTGGCACACGCCTACTTTTTGCTGTCAGATTTCTTTGTTGTGTAGAAGTTAATTGGAAAGGCCAAATTAATTTAGTGTGGTTTTAGTAAGATGAAAATACAAGCCTCTTGCTACCAGCTGCTGATACACCCGACCTACTTCCTGAAGAGGTTAATTGCCAAAGTTTGTCTCCACAGTGAGAATTACATATTGTGCCTGTTGCCCAATTACGTTCACTGCCTGCCATTCTTCTTGGGGATCAGAAAATCCCACTCCATATCTCTTTTATTCAGCAATACACAAGTTCAGTCCTACCCAGTGACAGGTCATCATAATTGTCATGGCAATGACAATCAGTCTGTCTCCATTATAAAGGGAACACTTTCAAGTCTATACCTGCATGTTGAAGACTCTTCAGAGAGGTTTTGTAATGTCAAATTTAGAATTCAACTGCTCTAATTTACTTTCCATTCTCACTGTTTCTTTTCCTCCCTCTGTCCTTGAAATGCACTGGGTAAAGGGCTGCACTATTTGTCCTATCATTCAGTGAGCGGCCAAATATCCTTTCACCCTCATTTGACCATTATTCATTTTCTGCTGCAGTGAGTTAGCATGCAAAAGAAAGGCTTTGTGCTGAATGATGCAGGTAAAATGTAAAACTGGTGGCATGCACAGTGAGTTACCACTGTTCCATTACCCTTAATGTGTCATTGGACAAGCTTTGGAATTTAACATGTTAAGCACATGAATTGTTCAGCATAAACAAACAGACTTTGGAGTGCAGGTTTATAGTTTCTTGAAACTGGATAGATAGAATAGTGAAGAAGGCATTTGGTATGTTTGTCGTTATTGGTCAATGCATTGAGTATAGGAATTGGGAGATCTTGTTGCGGCTGTACTGCATTGGTTAGGCTACTTTTGAAATATTGTGTGCAATTCTAGACTCTCCGCCATAGGAAGGATATTGTGAAACTTGATAGGATTCAGAAAAGATTCACAAGAATGCTGTCAGGGTTGGAGGGTTTGAGCTCTGAGGAGCGGCTGAATAGACTGGGACTGTTTTTTATGAAGCACTGGAAGTTGAAGGGTGACCTGATAGGAATTTATAAAATCATGAAGGGCATGGATAGGATAAATAGGCAAAGTCTTTTCCCTGAGTTGGTGGAGTCGAAAACTAGAGAGCATAGACTTCAGGCGAGAGAGGAAAGATTTAAAAGGGACCTAAGGGGGCAACTTTTTCACGCAGAGGATGGTGTGTGTATGGAATGAGCAGCCAGAAGAAGGGGTGGAGGCTGGTACAATCACAACATTTAAAAGGCAACTGGATGGGTACATGAATAGGAAGGGGTTAGAGGGATATGGGCCACATACTGGCATATGGGACTAGATTAATTTAGGATATCTGGTTAGATGGATGAGTTGGACCAAAGGGTCTGTTTCTGTGCTGTACTTTAAGTACACTGACTTTAAGTACACTGAATGCAAGTATACTATCAGCTGCTTTATAGAAAGCAAAAACCACTATGGGAACTGGGAAACAGGGAGTCACAATTAGGGATTTGGTCTTCCCAGCAATGCACACATCCCATGCTTGAAGAGATAAAAAGTCAATCAATAAACAATGACTGAGCATTAGATATAAATAAACATGATTATTTGAAACACAACATTTCTCAATCATTCAAGGAGTGTGAAAGTAAAGCATCATTATAGTTAAAGCTGTAAACGTGCCAACAGAAAATTTCAATGATTTTTACATAGTTACAAGCACATGATTGTTATCGAAAATGCTGAATTATCTTTTAGTGACATCCAAGTGATTTCAATAGCAGCTTGATGAAAGGGAGCTAATATATTACATAACATTCCTTCCTTGACTCATGCTGAATTACTTTCAATATTGATTCCTCTCTGAAGGAAAGAATTGAGCCATGGTTTCAAGATATGATGATTGTATACTGTTTCTAATCGAAGGTGCTTGGAGGTGAATAGCAGAGAATGAAATTAGGTTAAAGAAGGAAAAAAACAATTCTTTTATGGTCAGCAGATGTCCCACAGTACTTTGCAATTAATGAAGTACACTTTCAATAAAGGAAAGCCAACAGCTGTTTTGTGCAAAGCAACCTCTCACAGATAGCAATGTACAAATGATGAAAATGGTTTGTTTTCTGGGGTGTTGGTCAGGGTACCAGAGAAAAATCCCTTGTTTTTTATTAAAAAAAGCAATCAGATTTTTTATGTCCATTTGGAAGGAACAAGTGGAGATTTGGTTCGATGTAGGATTTGAAGGATGGAACTTCCAACACCGCAGCACTCCCCCAGTCCTGCAGTTTATCTTGACTTTGAGCCATAGTCTTGTTTCATAGAATCCCTGCAGTGTCGAAACAGGTCCTTCAGCCCAACAAGTCCACCCCAACCCTCCGAACAGTAACCCACACGGAGCCATTCCATGACCCATCGCTCTACATTTACCGCTGACTAATGCACCTAACCTACACATCTCTGAACATTATGGGCAGTTTTAGCCTGGCCAATTTATCTAACTTGCACATCTTTGGATTGTGGGAGGAAACTGGAATACCTGGAGGAGTTGTTGAGAATTTTTGCATTTGTTCATGGGAATCGATGTTTCATTAATGTTCACCATAACTTATCTACAATGTACTTTATGTCCCTATTTAGAAAGCCCAGGAAATTGTATTTTTTAAAATCTTCAATGATTTGTGCACATATATACCTGGGGTCTCTCTCTGTTCCTGCATCCCTTTTTACAACTGAGCACTGGTTGATGATCTATAAGTACATCCAGTATAGGTACCTCAATTATTTCTTTCTTCTAACTAAATTGATTCTGTCCTTGGCTGCTCCAGGACATTCTCCCTCTCTGGGACTGTAATACACTCCTTACTTATTACAATCATCTCTAATAATTTTTTCCCTTCCCTGCTCTTCCTGTGCACATAGTATTCAGGATTAGAACTAATTCTGCCCTTTTTGAACCAGGTCCTCCTTATGATCATCACTATTACATTCTCCACATGGCTATTTGCACCTGGCATTATATATATATATGCACTAAGCCTAAGTTTAGACATTATCACATGACTTCCAGGCTGGCCCCATCTAATACTTTATTATTTCTTACTTCAATCTTCCACTTATCCCAATCTTTTCTCCCAATTATGCAAGTTATTTTCCTTTTTAGTACTATTGCTTGGTTCCAATCTCTTTGAGAGCTTAATTGTCTCCCCCTAGCTGCTGTAGCAAACTGCCCTGGTTTTGACACAAGCCACTCAGCCTGTGCAAGTTCCAACTCCTCCAAACCTGATGGCAATGTCTCAGAAACCTCAACCTCACCTTTTCTGTAGCCACGAATGCATTTGCTTTATCATCATAGATCTATATTCAGTACCACATACATCATGCTCCCATCAAACTGGTGGTGGACCAGGCCTTCTGAGCCCCAGGGCTTGTCTGCTCTTCTTGCTTTTATTTTTGTTTCTTATCTTTTTTCTCTCTCTCCTATCTTTTTTTAAATCTTATTTTACTTAGCACTTGAGAAAAGCTTGATCACAGTGAAGGCATCACTGGTGGTAAGTAGGCCCAATATGGACCTGTGGTGGTCGGTGAGTGGGCAGACTCGTGGCATCGACATTGGAGAGAGTTTGGGTTCCCGACTGTGCACTTCAGGCTGATGGTTTTTCTATCCATCGTATGGACTGTACAGTGTCCTCGGGTAAGACATAGGGTGGAGGGGTTTGCTTTTTAATCAACAACTTGTGGCGCACGGACATAGAACATAGAGCATAGAACATAGAACATAGAACATAGAACATAGAACATAGAACATAGAACATAGAACAATACAGCACAGAACAGGCCCTTCGGCCCACGATGTTGTGCCGAACATTTGTCCTAGCTTAAGCACCCATCCATGTACCTATCCAATTGCCACTTAAAGGTCACCAATGATTCTGACTCTACCACTCCCACAGGCAGCACATTCCATGCC
>NC_057727.1:39780377-39818940 GCF_004010195.1 Chiloscyllium plagiosum | reverse complement strand
TCTTGAATTCAATCCCTCTGCTAAGGACATTGCAACCCTGGGCAGCCTTTGTTCCCCAAACCTTGAATTACTCACTATCAAACGCCACCCCTTCTATTACCACGGGAATTTCCTACTGCTATACTAACTGCTGTGTACATACCACCACAAGCAAAGGTTGAGGAAGCTCTGGATGTGCTGTACTCCACCACGAACACCCCAGAGACAGAACACCCCAAGACCCTGTTTATTGTAACTGGCAACTGCAATCAAGCCAATCTAAGGAAGGTGTTGCCGAAGTACCACCAGAACATTACCTGCCTCACTAGAGGCCTGAACATTTTAGACCACTGCTACACCACTGTGAAAAATGGCTACTGCTCCATCCCCCGCCCACGTTTCGGGAACTTTGACCACAGTGCCATGTTTCTTCTCCCAGCTTACAGGCAAAAACTCAAGCAGGAGACTCCCTTGCGGATACAGGTCCAGTGTTGGTCAGAGGAGGCAGAGGATCAACTCCAGTGCTGTCTGGAATCGGCTGATTGGGCCATGTTCAAACAGTCGGCAGGTACCTTGGACAAGTATGCCACCACTGTCACAAGTATGGGGAGGACTGCATACTGAGGAAGTCAATCCGGGAGTTCCCCAACAGGAAACCCTGGATGAACCAGGACATACAGAACCTGCTAAAAACTAGGTATGAGGCCTTCAGATCAGGAGACCCACTCAAATATAAGGAATCCAAGTATGATCTTCGCAGAGCCATTAAGACAAGGACCACTAATGATCCAAACTATTGACCCAGACACATACCCGGCGACTATGGCAAGGACTGAATGACATCACAGATTCCAAAAAGAGACAGTACAAGATATTCTTCCCAGATCATCTCAACACCTTCTATGCTCGCTTTGAGCAGAATTTCAGCAGAGAGGTAACACCTATTCTGACAAGTCCTGACGAACCTATCCTTCCCAGATAATCTCAACACCTTCTATGCTCGCTTTGAGCAGAATTTCCTTCCCAGATCATCTCAACACCTTCTATGCTCGCTTTGAGCAGAATTTCCTTCCCAGATCCTTCCCAGATCATCTCAACACCTTCTATGCTCGCTTTGCGCAGAATTTCAGCAGAGAGGTAACACCTATTCTGACAAGTCTTGACGAACCTATGCCAACAGTCACTGCATCAGAAGTCAGATTAGTTTTCCTTCATGTAAATCCAAAGAAAGTGATGGGACCAGATGAAATACCCGGCCGTGCACTCAGATCAACTGGCAGAGGTCTTCTCGGACATCTTTAACCTCTCCCTGCAGTAAGCCACTGTCCCTTCCTGGTTCAAGAGGGACAACATCATCCCTGTGCCTAAGAAGGCTCATGCAGCATGTCTCAATGACTACTGCCCAGTGGCCCTAACTTTGGTGGTCATGAGGTGCTTTGAGAGGCTGGTCAAGGCATTAATCAACTCCAGCCATCCCACTACTCTTGACTCACTCCAATTTGCCTATCGGACCAACAGATCCAAGTCAGATGTCATATTGCATGCCCTTCTCACGTCCCTAGAACATTTTGACACCAAGTACAGCTATATAAGAACCCTACTCATTGACTACAGTTCAGCTTTCAACATTATTATCCCCTTGAGACTGATTACTAATCTTAGTGATCTCAGACTAAGGCCCACTCTCTGCAACTGGATCCTCAGTTTCCTGACCCACATGCCACAATCAGTGTAGATTGAGGACAATATTTTATCCTCACTAACACTCAACACTGGAGTCCCCCAGAGGTGTGTACTCAGCCCCCTACTGTACGCACTGCATACCCATGCATCGCCAAACACAAGACTAATGCCATTTACAAGTTCGCTGATGACACCACCATAGTTGGTTGAATCTCAGATGGCGACGAAACAGACTACAGATGGGTGGTGGAAGACTTGGAAAAATGGTGCAGTGAGAACAACCTAGCTCTCAACTCATTGTTGACTTTCAGGGGATATTACTCATGTCTCCCTACAGCACAGAGGTAGAACAAGTGGAGAGTGTCAAGCTCCTGGGAGTGGTCATCAACAACAAGCTTTCTTGGATTCTTTATGTGGATGCACTGGTTACAAAGGTCCAACAACCTCTCTTCTTCCTCAGGCAGTTGAGGAAATCTTGCATGACAGCGAATATCCTTGCCAACTTTTATAGATGCACCACCGAGAGCATTCTGTCCGGGTGTATCACTACCTAGTATGGCAATTGTGCCATTCAAGATTGGAGATGGTTACAGAGATGTGGTGAACTCGGCCCGGACAATCACAAAGGCCAACCTCCCATCTATAGAATCCATCTACCAGGCCCGATGTCAAGGAAAGATCGCCAGCATTCTTAAAGATCCATCCCACCCTGGCAATGTTTTTCTACAACCTCTACCATCAGGGAGAAGGTACAGAATCCTGAACGCACACATCAGCCAGTTTCAAAACAGTTTCCACCCTACTGTTGTTAAAATACAGAATGGATTCACAAACTCTTATCATTTGCCTGCACTTATGTTTTGGTTTTTGCCGCTGTTTATCTATTATTTACTTATCTATGCTATTTAACTATGTGATCTGCCTGTATTGCTCGCAAGACAAAGCTTTTCACTGTGCCTCGGTACACATGACACTAAATTCAATTTAATTCAATTCTGCATCGATGAGGCAGTCCTGGCACTGACTCATGCCTGCTGCAAGTTTGGATTCCCTGCAACATCTGAGGCATGGAGGCAGTGGCGAGTTTGGGTCCAGTAAAAGACCCTGTGGCATCAGCAATGGCTGCATTGGTGAGGTCCAGCAAAGATTTATAGTGGTGAGGATATCAGTGGAGATGAGATGGTGCCGAAGACTGGCAACTTTCATTCTTGGTGAAGGGGAGTCATGCCTGGCTACCATGCCCATGACCCATGGTGGAGCACTTAACACTAAGGACTTTAACGTTCTTATATATTTCTATGTTTTGGTTCATTTTTCTGTGTTTTAAGATGGCGCCAGAGCGTTGCGACATGAGACAACACTTTTCACTGTAACAAAATACTCGTGACAATAAATAAATCAAATCAAATCATCACAAGTGATGTGGAGATTATCACCTTTGAGATCTAGCTTGCTTGTTTCTTTCCAAGATCATTGAAATCTGACATTGTGTCACTTGCTACCTATGTCATGGGTGTTAATGTGGATCATGACATTAGGCTATTCATCCTGCCCTCTCAGAAAGCTTTGCAACTATTCAACATGACCCTGGCAACAGTATGCTAATAAACCATGCTGGATTCTTATCAATGTCCACAAGAAGTATAGAATCATTATTGTTGTTATCACTTTGTTCTCCCAATCTTCCACTTGCCAATACTCCTTGTTCCATTCTTCCAAGTGAGCCAGCTGTGGTGCCAAAGATTTGGTTTTTGCTGCATTCCCCAGATGAACTATCCCTTTCCATCATATTCAACTGGATGCAGAGTTAGAGAAATTCAGTGTTCCCCTGCACTATCTGGTCATACCCATCTGTCTGACTGTGACATATTTCCTTTCTTCCTCTAAATGGCGGGATGGTCACATCCAGGATCAGCCTGGTGGTTTCATTGCAGGGATGAGAGCTGCTGCTTAAGGTCCAAAACCTGGAGACTGACAATTCCTGCACAAGTGACTGTCCAGTACATGAAGAAACCTGGAGTTCCCACATGAGAAAACATGTGTACTCCATGGGACTACATTATTCTGCTGTTTGACTAAATGTAAGACTAATTAAACTTAACAGAAATAAACTGGAAACTTATTTAAAAATTAGTTTATCTTCATACATTTCCATGATCTTATATTGAAATTGAAATAATTTTTTATTTTTCAACTGAGCAGAAACTTACTTTATAGCTTTTACGTTTAAATACAATTTCTAATGTTGGATAAGGAAGATAAATGTGCAGAATCTTCGATTACATGATCTGCAATCATTCATTAGCAGGTTAGTCCACATTGGAAAAACAATGCAGGTTTGAAAAATGAGATCTGCCAGTCTCAGACTGTGAACAGATTTCTTGAGTGCTTGCCCTTAACATACATTAGATGTTATCAAATAAAATAGTTCTGCTCATATCTGCTTCAGATCAATGTTCAATGTTTGCTGTGTATGTGTGAGTGGAAGATATAAAAAGATGTGTCATTTTGGTAATATTTGCAATAAAATAGATTTATCACAACATTTTATTTCCTAATCATATTTACTCTGAGGTCCTTGCCTGCAACAAATCATTCAAGCAGTTTGGAATAACTCTCTTATTTGGATATTGTTCAAACAGGGAAGACTGTGAGATTGAAGTAATGGTAAGTAATTAAAATAAGATTATCGAAAAGTAAAAATGGAAAATTTTGTACAGATAATCTTTAGATGATTTCTTTGCTATTTGCTCTGTGTACCAAGTTGGTATAATTCTGTGGTATAAGTGACATGTCACCAATTTGGATTAAAATCCTGGAATTCCCTCCCTAAAGCATTGTGGGTCTACCTACAGCAAATGGACTGCAGTGATTCAAGAAGGCAGCTGACCACCACCTTCTCGGTGGCACCTTGGGATAGGTGGTAAATACTGGCTTAGCCAGTCACATCCACATTTCATAGATGAATTTTGAAAGAATTGGTGTGGTAAAATGCATGCATGTGTTGCAGACAGATAGTAGGATAGTCAGATAGAGATGGGAAGTGAATAATACAATTGCATTCACCAAAAAAACTTAGGAATGCAAAAGCAGATTTAGTTTTAACCATAAAATGAAGTTTATTTTCCAAATTAATGAAGATAAAATAAAATAAACCCAAGCAAAACACAAGTTATGGCAGACAATTATAGCATTTCACACAGTGTTGTATGAGTGGCACGGTGGCTCAGTGGTTAGCACTGCTGCCTCACAGCACCAGGGTCCCAGGTTTGATTCCAAACTCTGGCGACTGTCTGTGTGGAGTTTGCACATTCTCCCTGTGTCTGCGTGGGTTTCCTCCGGGTGCTCTGGTTTCCTCCCACAGTCCAAAGATGTGCAGGTTAGGTGAATTGGCCATGTTAAATTGCCCATTGTGTTAGGTGCATTAGTCAGAGGGAAAAAGGGATTTGGGTGGGTTACTCTTCGGAGGGTCAGTGTGGACTTGTTGGGCCGGAGGGCCTGTTTCCACACTGTAGGAAATCTAATCTAATGAGGGAGATGGTCATACGGTGATTGACAAGGAAACTGGCGGATTAGAACATCTGTGAATGGAAGAGGCACTGGTTATAGAGAACAAGCAAAAGTATACCAAATAAAGGAGATACCAAATACCATATAAAGGGAAAAGGCTATAACCACTAAGGACTGCTCCTCTTTAATATTCGCACATAGTCATTTGCTTGAAGCACATGCAGTGTGCTTGCCATGCAACTGATATCACATGTTGCAAGTGTGATGCTCGCATCATTCTTCATTAAAAAGCAATGAAAGCCATAGAGGCTGCCAGCCCGTATCTGAGCTCTGAAGACACTGTGCATTAAGAAAGTAACGTGACCCAGGTAGAGGCTGGCAAACTGTAATTTTGTTTTGAAGAAAACAAAGGGATTTATTTAGAGGCTGGCTTATTCCAAGTGAAGAGAAATTGAGGAAGTGCTAAGAAAACAAACTCAAAGTCATAATATGCATTTTGAACAGATGCAGGAAATGTATGTGTACTCCTGTAGGCAAAGTGATCTTGTGAAGAACTACGCAAGTTGTAAATGTTGCTGAACTCCAAAATAAAGTATTGAATGTTTGAAGTGGTGTGCGACTTGGTCTAATAGCATGGTGATGTATTGAAGTGAGTTTTTCCAATGCCAGCATAGCTGGATGAAAGCTCAAAGAGGATGGTGCCATGGAACATACAGTGACATTGTTATGAAGAAACAGTTGGATGATGGGTGGAATTAGCATTCAATGAGCTGCTGATTCCAGGTTCAGTTAACTGTTAATCATTACTAACTAGTGCAGTCACCATGGCAAAGTCTCCATCAGAGTCCACTTGGCAACCAGTCAGCACTCTCCTTTCATACAGTATAAACTTTGTTTTCCCTTTACTTTGGTATTTCTTCTGAGTTGTCCTGATGAGTGCAAGACAAAAAAGCTTTGTCAAAATGCATTGTTTTCATCAGAATATACCACGAGGCTACTTAAAAATGAAAGAGTTAATTCAATGTTGAATTACCAAGCTAAGTTCTATTAGCAAGTTTTGAGAAGATTTGTAGCTCAGGTTGAGGGTCTGGATGTAAATTTGCTCGGTGAGCTGGAAGGTTGATTTTCAGACGTCTCGTCACCACACTAGATAACATCATCAGTGTGCCTCCAGTGAAGCACTGGTGGCATGGCCCAAGGAAACTTAACACATTAATAAAAAGCAGGCCATACCACTGGTGCTTCACTGGAAGCTCACTGACGATCCTACCTAGTTTGGTGACGAAATGCCTGAAAACGAACCTTCCAGCTCAGCAAGCAAACTTAGATTCATTTCTATTCTTTAGATTCAAGCCCTCAGGGGTTGAATCAAATTTTTTACTTCAAAAGTCTCCAGTGAACAAAAAAAAGCTTTCTTGTAAACAAAGCAGAAGATAATTACTTATCTGAAACAAATCAGTGAGTCATCTGCTGTGATGCCAGCACTTAATTTAGTTAGCAACTTATTGATTGTGTCATTGTTGATTGCGCACATTCATGAGGTTCGAGAGAGGGAACAAAATCTTCCCCTCCTCTTATCACTGTTAATTGTGTGAATTAAAACAATAAAGTGCAATCAATAATTTGAAATAGTGAGTATTAGTAATTTGAATATTTTAAGTGTAATTGTTCATTTTGACTTCTCTTCTGAGTTGAGCCAGAACCACAGAGAGTGGAAACCATTTATATTTAATGGGAAGGATATTTTAAAGTAATAATTTTATCCAATCATGCTTGGTACATATTATTCCATGGCAGAGGTGTGGACATCTGCCCTATTCCTGAACTCCTGCTCATTCTCATTTGAACCTGGGCACTGTCAGTGCAAACTGACCTACAAATGTTCCTCTCTTCTGGTGGGATACATTGTATCCTCTGGGAACATGGTTAGAGCAGCACGGTGTCATTGCAGAAGGGCATATCTGTTTGAAACTGTGTGCTGTCACTCAGTGGTAATAAGTAGGATTAGCATCCTATCACGTTTGCATTAGTACAATAGAATCATTGCAGGGAGAAAATAAACATTAGTCAGTAAGCGGTAATAGAAGCAAGAGAAAATGTATAATCAGTTGCACAACTGAGCAAACAGATATTCCATTTTATTGGTATCTTAAATACAAAGCACATCCAAGTTCTCAGAGAATTGTGGTAGCAATTTTACAAGACAATAAGAAATAGTGCTGCAGAAAAGGCCCAAACAACAGTATTTTGCATTGGCCTTGCCTGTATCATTTTCTTTAAATCTGGAACTCAGTTACAAATGACAATGAGAATGTAGAATTGGAAGTCTTTGTTATACAAACTTTTCTCCTCAAGAGTGAGTTGGACAAAATGTACCTGAAGGGGCTTATGATGTTAGCAGTCACTGTGCTTGCATATTTGTTACCCCCCAAACTTTTTTCTCCCTGTTTTCTTGATGACAGATGAATCTATGTACCAGTTATATCAAGAATGCAGGGCATTGAAAATCCTAATTATATAAAATGTAATTCAATCCAGCAATATAAATGGTGCTGTGTGGTGTAGATAAGCATGCTTCGAGTAATGGAGATGTTTATACAACACAAAAGGAAGGTCATTTGGCCTGTTGGGTCCATGCCACTTCTCTACAGACCAATTCCTGATTCAGTT
Organism: Chiloscyllium plagiosum; assembly: GCF_004010195.1. Taxonomy (NCBI): domain Eukaryota; kingdom Metazoa; phylum Chordata; class Chondrichthyes; order Orectolobiformes; family Hemiscylliidae; genus Chiloscyllium; species Chiloscyllium plagiosum. The sequence continues at coordinate 39,811,098 of NC_057727.1, read as the reverse complement.
CTTGGTACTCAACTACTTACAACCTATATTAATGATCTGCATGCAGGGACAAAGTGTACCATAGCAAAGTTCACAGGTGATACTAAAATAGGTAGGAAATCAGGCAGTGAATAGGAGACAAAGAGTTTACAGTTGGATATTGATAGGCTAAGCAAATGGGCCAGACTGGCAGATGGAGTTTAATGTGGATAAGTATGAGGTTGTTCATTTTGGCTGAAAAAATAAAAGGACAAATTATTATTGAAATGGGAAGCAGATCCAAAGTGCACCTGTGCAGAGGGATCTGGGTGTCTTTGTGCATGAATCACAGAAAGTGGGTATGCAGGTACAGCATATAATAAGAAAGGCAAATGGAATCCTGGCATTTATTGCAAATGTGCTGGATTATAAACGTAGTGTTGGTACATTTATATAAGGCATTGGTGAGACCACATCTGGAATATTGTGGTGGCAGTTAGCAGGAGGTTCCCCAGGTTGATTCCAGGGATGAAAGGGCTGTTGTATGAGGAACAGTTGAATAGCTTGAGTTTGTACTCACTAGAGTTCAGGAGAATGACGGGTGGAACTGATTGAGGATTATAAAATGCTAAAGGGGGTGATAAGGTGGATGTTGAACAGATATTCCCTCTTGTGGGACAATCTCAAACAAGAGGGCATAGAAATAGTGTGAGAGGAGATAAGTTCAAAACTGAAATGAGGAGAAATCACTTCTCTCAGAGGGTTGTGAATCTGTGGAACTCACTTCCCCAGAGTGCAAAGGAGACAGAATCAATCAATAGATTCAAGAAAGAAACAGAAATATTTCCAGTGAAAAGTGGGATAAAGGGTTATAGGGAGCAGGCAAGAAAGTGGAGTTGAGGCCAGGATAAGGTAAGCATGTTAAATGGCAGAGCAGGCATTTCCCCATTTCACCCCTGTAGCTCTGCAAGATTAATTCTCTCAGTTAACTGTGCAATTTCCTATGGAAATCATTGATTGTATTGTGGGTGTTGAGACCAAGGTCACTACCATTACAGCATGAAAAATATCTAATCTCAGTTCCTGCATCTCTTACACAAGCCTCAAATCTTTGCCATCAACAAACGGGAAGACGCTTTCTCAAATCCATTCTATTTAAATATCAGGAATGCAGGACATAGAAGATCCTAATGCCATAAGATTACAAAGCTTTGCACACCTCTGTCAAATCTCTTCTCAGTCTCCTTTACTCCAAGAAAAATAATCCCACATTCTCCAAGCAAACAAACTCAGAAGAGGAAACCGTTTGTTTAAAAGGGAACATTGTCTTACCTAAGCTGTCATTTTGACTTAAGTTTGATATTGCTTGAATTCATTGCTGCAGGAGCAATACTGTACATGTGTGTCCTGTAGGTATGTGTGTGTGTAGAGTGAGACAGCATGTTTTCCACTTTTGTGTGCTAGTTTGCTTTTTATTTTCATACCGCATAAGTAATGAACAACATTGCGAAAAATAAAACCAAATGTGTCAGACTGTATCTGTCAGTATATAGCCTCTCCACCAGCAAAGCTTCAGCTTGGCTTCCTCATGGCTCCGGACAGTCCCTTGCAATTCTGGCTCCAGTTTCATAGGAACAGAGTGGGGGAGGTTTTGGCCTTAGATATGCAGTGTACATGACCACTGGCATGTGGACACACCCTGGCATTCATGAATCAATCTCCCAGCCAAAGACAAATAGTTCCACAGCCTTGTGGATCCTTTGGGAGAGCTGAAGGTGAAGGGAGTAAATACTGCCAAAAATTACAGTGCAGACTGCAAAGATGGATTGATGGTGAAACATAAATCATCATTTAAGCAACTCCCACAAACTCCAATAGAATGTTTCTTTCATGTCCATAAAGAGTTTGGTTTGTATATTTGCATCAGAAAAACAGATGACATATGCCAGAAGGTTGCTAGATTGCCACCTATTAATATTGACAAGTGGCACTGGAGGAGGCAAAAACAGTGTTTAAGCAGGGTGATTAATTGGTGAACAATGATATTTGGGTGGCTTGGGGTCTCTATATGTTTTACACAGGTTGCATAAGAGGACGCTGCAGTTTCATTGCACAGCATTTGGACAACATAAGAAACAGCAGTCACCAAAGAAGCTCAAAAAGCTTACCTGTCATAGCGGAGTTGGAAACTGACCACTCAGTGGGAGTCACTTACCAAAATGATTAACTTGCTGGCCATGGTCAAAGCTCCAAGTGCTGACACTGCACCACCTGCGTGAATCATGCATGGGGAACACGCACTCCAACGACATCTACCCCAATTATTCTGTCTCTGCTGGAGAGAAGCAACAATGCCGCAGGGTATGCCTGATGTAACAATTATGATTTTGTACAAGAACAAGGTATCTGCCAGGATTGCAACAACTATCAAGTGTGTCTCCACTGACATGATGGGAAAAGTATTTGATCTTGTTGCCAATAACTGCAGCTTTACTGCAAGTACTGGCTGAACTTAACTATCTTTGAACCATTGTGGTTTCAGAAGTGGAAGATCTACAATTAGCATGACCTTCTCACTCCAGCAGCTACAAAGTGTCATGAAAAGAGGAGAGGATTATAATATTGCTTTTATCAAACTCACCAAGACATTTGACCATGTGAGCAGAGCTGTTGGAGAAAATTGACAGGCCATTGAAATGGCTCAATATGTTCTCCTCTTTGTTAACAGTATGATGGATAAAGTCAGCTATGACAAAGTGACATTGGAAAACTTTGAAACCTGTAGTGGGGTCAGAGTTGTGTTCTGGCAACAAGATTCTTCAGTTTATTACTTTCTTTGCTGCTACCATATGCCTTTAGGTCATCCACAGAGAGTGTCAACGTCCATACCAGAACTGAGTGAAAGCTGAGAACCTTGTTCACCTGAGAATAAAGATAAAGGTATTACAGGTCCTTATCAGAGAGTTGCTCTGCACTAATGCTACTTCACCACCATTCCGTTCTGAGGAATTCTTGCAGCAGCAAATAGAAAGACTGTTTCACTCATGTCCGTAAAGTGTTTGGAACATTAGCATCAGAAAAACAGATGTCATAGTCCAGAATGTTGCTAGACTGCTACCGATAATGCTTGATGAGTGACACTGGAAGTTGTTTTTCGCTTTACATGTCCAGATTCCACAAAGATAAGCATTCTGTCACTTGATGTAGAAATCAAAATATGCATCCCAAGAGTTGTAGTTATGATCAAATAGATTAAGAGAGTGTGGAACAACAGCAACTTGAATGAGAATAATAAACTGTGAGTTTACAAAGCCTTTATCCTCAGTTGGAGAAAGTGAGGACCCCAGATGCTGGAGATCAGAGCTGAAAATGTGTTGCTGGAAAAGCGCAGCAGGTCAGGCAGCATCCAAGAAGCAGGAGAATCGACATTTCGGGCATGAGCCCTTCTTCAGGAATGAGGAAAGTGTGTCCAACAGGCTAAGATAAAAGGTAGGGAGGAGGGACTTGGGGGAGGGGCGTTGGAAATGCAATAGGTGGGGGAGAGGACTATAACACTGGGATATTTTACTACAACTGTTTATGGTGTCAGTGAGATCACATCTGGAGTACAGTTGTAGTGATTGGAAGAGGGGCCAGGTGGATCCCATTGTCTGTAAGATCCTTGAGAGGGGTTGTTAACCTGGGCTAATCAGGGAGCCCTGGCTCACAGATATAAACAGGAGTGTCAGAGAGTCTCCTCATTCTAGGGGTGGTCAGAGCCCATGTACTGTGCACACGTGAATAAAGGGTGACTTAATAATGGGATACCGGCCTCCGTGCAGTTATTTCAGCTGTCTGCAGTATTGGTTTCCTTATTTGGAAAAAAGATACCATTTCATTCAGAACAGTTCATTGAGGATGAGGGAGTTATTGAATGGGGAAAGGTTGCAGAGGTTAGACCTGCACCAGTGGAGTTTAGAAAAATGAGAGCTCATGCTATTGAAACACATGAGATCCAGAGAGGGCTCGAGAGGGCGGGCACTGGGAAGATATACCTTTTGTAAAGCTCAGGGACACTCTTTAAGAATATGAATACCCTTTATTAATCAATGGAATTCTCTTCACCAAAAAGCCGCGGGGGTGTGTCATTGAATTTGTTCAAGGCTGAGCTCGCGACAATTGGGTGTTAGGAGGGAGCCAGACAGGAAAGTGAAGTTGAGCCGACACCCTGATTATCCTTGATCTTAAAGAACAGCTTAGCAGTCTCAGAGGGCCGAATGGTCTCATTCTGTTCTTAATCCTTTGCCCTTGGATATTGTGCTATTTCACTAACAGGTCAACAAAAGCACGCTTCCCAGAATGGAATTGGGTCCATGTTGTAATAATATGTTCAATTAGTGCTTTTAGTTCATATGTTCAGCTTTGACTGCACCGTTGAAATGACCATGGAAGTACAATGTGGCATCAGTGTCAATCAAGAGTACTTTCCTCTCCCCCCTGGCTTGGTAGGGAGCCAAAGTCAAAAGGACCAACGTTACAACATTCAAGCTTTTTTCGCAAATGGCTTAAATTAATAAGTGACTTTTTCTTATGCTGCCAAATTTGAAATCATTGAAATATCTCATTCTTTGGGAGAACTCACTGTGCCTGTTTTGCGAGTGTTAAACATGTAGCAATCTCTGCCCACAAGTTCCTATACCAGATGTATACTCCTGGCATGGAAGTCGCTATATTATGCTCCCACTGTTTGTAAGAATAAAAACATACGAAACAGGAGCTGGAGAACATAGGAACGTAAAAGCTCGGAGCAGATGTAAGCCATTCAGCCCCTTGAGCCTGCTGTGACATTTAATATGATCAGGGTTGATCTCATCTCGGTCTCAACTCCACTTTCCTGCCCACTCTCTATAACCCTTTAACCTACTGCGAATCCTCTTGCAACGATGCCTTCCTTGAAGAATTTCAGTGAGTCCCTCCTCCCTACCTTTTATCTTAGCCTGCTGGACACACTTTCCTCATTCCTGAAGAAGGGCTCATGCCCGAAACGTCGATTCTCCTGCCCCTTGGATGCTTCCTGACCTACTGCGCTTTTCCAGCAACACATTTTCAGCTCTTTATACTCAGTTCACTTGCGTACAGTGGTAAGACCATTCAACATATATGAACAGGAGAAGATTCTGAACACTTCCAACCTTTGCCATCTCAGTTGTGTCATTGGCATCTGTTGGTGGGTCAAGGCCTCCAACTTAGAAGCTCTATCATGTGCTAATTCCTTCGACACACTGTACGGTTAAGCCAATGACATTTATGCTGACTGAACCATACAAACGTATATCCAAAGACTTTCTTTACAGTGAATGGGTTATCCACTCATAGCCTCGTGGGAGTCTATACCTCCACTACAAAGACACTTGTAATTGATGTCTGAAAATGGTGGATATTGAAAACCAGAAGATAGTTGCTGACTGCTGTAATATCTAGACCAAGACTGTTCAGAAGGATGTTCGATAAGGCCAGCAGAAATGAAACCCTCAGCAACCCAAAGGATTGTAGAGAGAGGCCAGTGAATAGTGCATTCTCTTAACTCACTGAAACAAAAACGGAAATTGTTAGAAACACTCAACAAACCTGGCAACATCTGTGGAGAGAAATCAACGTTAACGTTTTGGTCCAGTGACTCTTTTTCAGAACAGTCACTGAAACCAAGACATTAACTCAGCTTTCTATTCACGGATGTTGTCAAACCTGCTGAGATTTTCCATAAATTTCCAAATTTGCATCTGATTACCAGCATCTGCAGTTCTTTGATGTGTTTTTATTTAGTGTTTTCTCTCAGCCCACTGACCTCCTCTGGAGCTATTACATTCTTCTCTTAATGAAATTGTGCCAATCACACAAGAAGAATTAATGAAGTGATAGTGTGTGTGTTTTTAATTGAAGGCAAGTCTATATACATCCTGCACCTCTGCCCTTGAACCCCACTCCACCAACTGCAACAAGGACAGAACACCCCAGTCCTCACCTTCCACCCCACCAATCTTCGGATACAATGCATCATCCTCCGCCATTTCTGCCACCTACAGTTAGTCCCCACCACCAACCCTCCCCAACTCTTTCAGTATTCTACAGAAACCATTCCCTCCGTGACTCCCTCATTAGGTCCCTCCCACCAAATCACCCTCCACTTCCAGCACCTTTCCTTGCCACTGCAAGTGGTGTAAAACCTGTGCCCACACCTTCCCCTCACTTCCATCCAAGGTCCCAAACGATCCTTTCACATCCAGCAGAGATTTTCCTGCACCTCTGAATACCTCATCTACTGTGTCAGCTGCTCTCGATGTGATCTCCTCTACACTGGGGAGACAGGACACCAACTTGTGGAACATTTCACAGAACATCTCTGGGACATATACAGTAAATAAACCACTGCCTTGTGGCCGAACACTCCAACTCCCCCTCCCACTCTGCCAAAGACATGCAAGTCCTGGGACTCCTCCACCACTAACTCCTAGCCACCCAAAGCTTGGAAGAAGAATGCCTCATCTTCTGCCTTGGGACTCTCCAACTCCATAGTATCAAGGTCGGTTTCACCAGTTTCCTCATGTCCCCTCCCCCCACCTTATTCCAGATCCAACTCTCCAACTCGGCACCACCCTCTTAAACTGTCCTACCTGTCCATCTTCTATGCCACCTATCTGTTCCACCCTCCACTCCGGACTATCACCATCATCCCCACCTTCGTATACCTATTGCATTCCTAGCTACCTTCCCCCCAGCCCCACACCCCTCCCATTTATCTCTCAGCCACCTTGCCCCCTGACCACCCCCCAACCCCAACCCCACAAACCTGATGAAGAGCTTATGCCTGAAGTGTCCACTCTTCTGCTCCTTGGATGCTACCTGACTGGCTGTGCTTTTCCAGCACTGCACTTTTTGACTAGATATGAATAGAGTTAATTGAGAGGCTCTGTACACTACATGTGTTCTCTACTGTTTTTGAGTGATAAACAAATCATGGGGCGACTCCATCATATCCATTTTTGATAACAGTGAGGTGCTACCTCAGTGAGGTGACAGTACCCTCAGCAGTTTAAGAAACAATCTGTTAAAGATACATATACCTTAAATCAAAACAGTGAGCCAAAAGGCAAAGCCCAGCTGGCTGAGAAGAGAGCCCAGAGAGGCCAATGACTCACTCACTTTCTCAGCCCACTCTCAATCTCTGCAGTAAATGTGGCACACCCTGTCATTGCCAGATCCTGACTCCTGAGCCACGATGAATGATGCTTAATAGAGAGTGGCCAGTTCTGTGTAAACTATCAGTTTACAAGGTAGAAGTTTACAGATTAGAGTATAAAATTTCCATCCCTTGCCACCAAAGAGGTGTAAAACCTGCATCCACACGTCTTAGCACTGGGTGTATTTGTACATTCATTCTTCTAAAGTGGAGTTAGAATTTGTTTTTAGTTTGATAAATGGACCAAGTAAACAATATACACGTAGTCCAAATTAGTTTGAAATGTTCTGCAGTTTATTGAAATAGTGACAAATGAATGACTCAATTACTGTTAGATTCCCATTTTTAAATTCACACTTAGCTAACGGTAATGCTCACATCACGACATGAGTTTACCAGCAATTTGAATGAATCAACTTCAAATTAAGAGGAGACTGTGTACAAATCCCATGCTAACATTGTAAAGGTAATTTGTGAAGTATTCAGGTAAAGAAATATTTGACTATCTGTATTTTCAGCATCAAGGATACATAGGAGATAAGTGACTATCTGAGATGTGTTCATTAAGGCTAAATCCACAGGTAAAGCACAGCAGGTCAGGCAGCATCAAAGGAACAGGAGAATTGACGTTTTGGGATAAGCCCTTCTTCAGGAAACAGGAGAATCGACGTTTCGCTTATGCCCGAAACGTCGATTCTCCAGTTCCTTTGATGCTGCCTGACCTGCTGCGCTTTTCCAGCAACACATTTTTAAGCTCTGATCTCCAGCGTCTGCAGACCTCACTTTCTCCTAAATCCAATGTATCCAATGTAAAAAGACCATTTGACTTGTCGAGGGAAAGGTTTGTAAATTAGTTTGTTTGACGGTGAAGAAAGTAAATTATCTCATCATATGTGGACTTCCATTTTAATAGAATGGTTTTATTATCCTGAACACAAACTTGTATTTGGAGCATTGCTGCATTCTTACTTTCTTACAATGACACTAAATGGTTTCAACAAGGGCATATTGGTGGCAAGAGAATATCCATCTGCAGCAGTAATAAAATAAATCATTGTGCTTTAAAGCTTTCATTGAAATCATACTTGAATTTATCATAGTTAATGATAGCAGCTATTTCTCAGGATGATCGTCAGCTTTGGAATAATACTGAACTGTTCCAGTTCCCTGTTACAGAGAAATTTATGGGAGGTTTAGAAAGGCACACAGCTTGGCCTCTTCTGATAAGCAAAAATACATTTCGTCTTTTATAGTTTGTTGGAAAGTAAATCAGTCTTGTGAAGGCCATTGAAGAATAGCAATGATCATAGAGATTCTGTCAGGAATATGCTTTCATTAAATTATTTATGACATTAAATGCAATGAACTGAAATATAAAGGCTTAAAATATCATTGTACAGTAGTGCAGAGGGAATTGAGAAATGGAAGAACATTTGTTACTAATTTTGATGGTAATATTTTTTGGTAGAATAGCTTTGATAACTGTCAGTGAAATATATCAGTTTTATGAATCCCTTTCCTTCAAATTTGTAAGAAATACCCAACAAGAATTAAGAGGATAAAAGCAAATGATAGAAACAATATGCAATCAAATACAAATGTGAAAAACTGCAGAGCACTACAGATTTTATAATGGCCTAAATTTTTGTAATTAGCGAGAAAGTTAAGATACACACCATTGAATAAGATCACAAGGAGTTGGTGGGCTTTCTACCATGGATTTTACTTTTACCAATGTTAATTTGATTTTGATGCCAATTGTAGGATTTCTAGTGTTCAGCAAAAAATGACAGCATCACATATGCTAAGCAGCCAATCAAATGACAGCATCACATGTGCTAAGCAGCCATATTGAAGAGTACTCAGTAAACCAGGAGGTAAAGTGCACTGACTATCATTCAATTTCTAAAGTTTAAATTTTACACAGAGGAAAAGAAATATTGGGAGATATTAGATGAAACGAGAAGCTGAAATGCCATGAGCAACCTTTATAGGGTCAGCGAGTCATAGAGAAGTATAGCACAGAAACAAACCCTTCAGTCCAACTAGTCCATGCAGACCAGATATCCTAAATTGACCTAAGTCCCATTTGTCAGTATTTGGCTCATATCGATCTAAACTCTTCCTACTCATATACTGTACCCATCCAGATCCCTTTTAAAAGTTGTAATTGTACCAGCCTCCACCATTTCCTCTGGCAGCTCATTCCATATATGTACCACTTCCTGTTTGAAAACGTTGCTCCTTAGGTCCCTTTTATATCTTTTCCCTTTCAACCTAAACCTATGCTCTCTAGTTTTGGACTCAGCCATCCCAGAGAAAAGACCTTGTCTATTTACCCAATCCATGCCCCTGGTAATTTTATAAATCCCTGTAAGGCCACCCTCAGCATCCGACACTCCAGGGAAAATAGCCACAGCTTATTCAGCCTCTCCCTCTTGCTTAAACCCTCCAACCCTGGCAACATCCTTGTAAATCTTTTCTGAATCATTTCAAGTTTTACCACATCTTTCCTATAGCAGGGAGACCAGAATTGCATGCAGTATTCCAAAAGTGGCTTAACGAATGTCCTGTACATCTGCAACATGACTTCCCAACTCCTATACTCAAAGCACTGACCAATAAAGTGGTCTCCACCTTCCATACTAAAACATATTAAAACAGCCATCCCCTATGGATAAGCCCTGTTCAGATGAGGAGAAACACGACAGACACCTGAAGGTGCTGAAGAACGCCCTCATAAGAACAGGGTATGATGCTCAACTCATCAATTGCCAGTTCTGATGTGCCACAGTGAGAAACCGTAATAACCTCCTCAGGGAGACAGATATGGGTTGCAACCGACAGGATAACCTTCATTATCCAGTATTTCCCAGGAGCTGAAAAACCATGCCTGCAATACATTATCAATGAGGATGAGCACCTCACCAAGACCTTCTCCATGCCTCCACTTCTCCCCTTTAAACAACCACCAAACCTTAAACAGACCTCTGTTTGCAGAAACTACCCAGCCTTCAGGACAACATGGACCACAATACCATACCATCCTGCCCTGGCAACCACTGCAAGATGTGTCAGAGTGTTGACATGGATACCACCATTACACGTGGGACCCCACCCACCATGTACATGGCAGGTACTCATGTGACTCGGCCAACGTTGTTCTGTTTTATATGCTGCAGACAAGGATCCCTGAAGCATGGGATATTGGAGGCGGTGCGGCAACAGATGAATGGAAACTGCACAACAATCGCCAGACAGGGGTGTTCCCTCCCAGTCAGGGAACACTTCAGTGGTCAGGAATATGCAGTCTCGGATCTTTGGGTGACCATCTTCCAAGTCGGACTTCGGGATACGCAACAAAGCAGAGTGGCCAAGCAGAGGCTGATAGTCAAGTTCAGTACCCATGAGGATGGCCTCAACTGAGACCGTGGGTTCATGTCACACTACAAGTGACCCCACTACACTATATGCTCTCTCACATACACACATACACATACATGCTTACATAACCACACACTCATGCATATCCTCTTTCATGCACATGCTCTCTCTCAGACACACATATACATCCCCAAGAGGCACAAACACACACTCTCACACACACACGTACACACAGATATACACACAGACACAGACACACACATACACACACTCTGTATTTGTCTCTCTGTCTCTGTCTGTCTGTCTCTCTCTCTCTCTCCCTCACATGCATACACACACATGTATAAGTCTATGAGGTGAATTTGCATTTGCAGAATTGTAATAGCAGTTACATTATACTTTGTTCAAAAAGCATACAATCTGCAGGCAGTCCATTCATGTAACATTTTATAAATTCCTACTTTGAAAATAGAACCAGTCTGACTCAACTGTGGGATACAGACAGACGCTAACCTCACACCTTTAATGCATTGTCTGAGCTGAGGTATCACCTTTTTTGATAAAACCTTAAGTAATCTTGAGAATGTGACTTGAAAGAAGTTCTGGGATTTACATATTAATGAAGCAAAACCTGCAACCCATTCTAAAAGATGAAAAACTTAACAGCGACCTTGATTTGTTCAATATATCGTATCAATTGCATGCATGTGATCTTTTGCCATAAATTCTATAATCCTGCTCCATAGCTACCTGATGAAGGAGCAGCACTCCAAGAGCTAGTCCTTCCAAATAAATCTGTTGGGCTATAATCTGGTGCTGTGTGATTTTTAACTCTGACTAATGAAAGCAAGCATACCAAATGCCTTTTTCACTATCCTGACTACCTGGGACTCTACATTCAAGGAATTATGAATCTGCACTCCAATGTCTCTTTGTTCAGCAACACTCACCAGGAACTTACCGTTAAGTGTATAAGTCCTGCTCTGTTTTGTCTTTCCAAAATGCAGCACCACACTTTTACCTAAATTTCCTCTGTCTGCCACTCCTCGGCCCATTGACCCAGCTGATCAAGATCCCATTGTATTGTGAGGTAACCTGTCCAATGCACCACCAATTTTGGTGTCATCTGCAAGCTTATGTTAAAAAAAAATTAGAAACATATCAGAGTTATTTCACAGTTTTTCAGGCCATCAATGTTGCTCAGCGAAACTATGATTTGGTACAACTTGTTTAACAAAGTGTAACTTTTTCTGGGAACTTTTACAGTGAGGTGAGTGTGCAAAACGTGGAAGATCATTTCAACTAAAGTAGTTTCCACAGGTTTCCCCCTGTAGTAACTTAAACAATCCATCTTATGGAGGAATTGGGAATTATTGACGGTATCTTCTGATTTCTGGGTTTAATTATACAAATCTGGACAACACAAGTTGTTGTAGTTTCATAGATGGAAAGCTGAATTTTGTCAATGATTTGAGAAACTGGCGCCAGAGATATTTCAGTGTCATGTGCTCATATGTGTAATTGGTTGACATTCCATGCATAGGGATAGCTAGAGTGTGAGTAAGGGTGACTCCATGGATCATTGATGCCTCCTGAAGATGCTCGTGCAGGCAGTAAGGGTAAGACGAGAGCTGTAATTACCAGAAACTGGGAGAAGGAGGTCTGTCAGCTTCATGAAGGAAGTCTAGCTGCAGATAGTAGAAGAAATGGGCAGTGTGAGGGTTCTCACATTTAGCACACGTTTCCTGTAAATTTAGAAAATATCTGGCTGCTCTGTGGGAGTCCTTTGGTCACATACATCTAACCTCTGTGTGGAGTTTGCACATTCTCCCTGAATCTGCGTGGGTTTCCTCCGGGTGCTCCAGTTTCCTCCCACAGTCCAAAGATGTGCAGGTCAGGTGAATTGGCCATGCTAAATTGCCCGTAGTGATAGGTGCGTTAGGCAGAGGGAATTGGTCTGGGTGAGTTACTCTTTGGAGTTGGGCTGAAGGACCTGTTTCCACACTGTAGGGAATCTAATCTAATCTAATCTAATCTATGACCCCTGACCTGGGCCTGAGTGAATCCTGCTATGAGATGAAGGCCATGTATGTGCCTTCACAGGCTGGCTATCAACATTAGTTGATACAGTTAGGTAAGGATAGGTGATTTCCCCTGCTCCCTAAAAACAGCTCCTCCCAGCTCCCCTGCCCCCACCTCAGTCCACTTCAACAAGTATCTTTTTGCATGTAACTATCACACTGCCATTAAATATAATTAACGAGATTGAAAGTGAATGCAAGCCCACTCAAAGGTTTTCTTCAGTGAATAGAGTGAATGTTTATTACCTGCTAAACCTGAGAACAGTAAGCAAACATGGCATGTACTAAATAGATCGGTCACATCCAATTTAAGCTTCAAAGGAAGAGTGGGGGTGGAAGATGTCTATCCAGACTGGAAGGTACAGGCAGTTGCAGTTTAAAGTTTTAAAAGTCCATGAGCTGTGAGAGCGAAATCTGAGTCCTAACTGTTTAGCTGCTGTCTTGTCTTCTCAGCAATGTTAGTATATATCCTTCAGCTCTCAGGGTGTTGTTTCAAGTTGCCTTTTTACCTGGTACTGGTTTATTAGCTTCATGTGAGTGAGAGAGAGAGAGAGAGTGAGACAGGCAGAAAGCATGCCTTCCAGCTTATGCTTACAAATTCATTTTCCCTTGTCCTGTCCTCTGTTGTTTCGAAAAAGCTGTTGTCCCATTTTATATTCCTTCGTCTGTTCATTATTTTACCAAGCTAAATATTCCACAGGCAACCTTTCAACTCAAATATAAATTGCAAAAAGGTGTGAACCAACTGGAAGATACAGAGTTTCAGTGTCCTTTTATAACAATGTTGATTTCAGCTCAGACAAATCCTTGGTTGCTGATTGTTTTATGAGCTTGGTTCAACCTGGGCAGATATTTTAGATCAGTATGGTCTTTGTGAAGTCTACTTAAGTCATATATAGCCCATGAAATGTCACAGATATTCAAATCAAATGACCCAAAATCAAGTATTGATAGTCCATGTTTACCGTAATCATAACATAGTCCAAAATCTGTTGTAGCTTTTTGTCCTCAGAAACAAGACATCTATGATCTACCCTCATAGGCTACAGATTTCAAGATCCCACAAACAATCCAGCTGAATGCTGGAAGGACTCTATAGTAAAAAAGGTAAGCATTGTGGTCTTCTTTTCTGTGACAGGTAATGGGTATCCACCACTTCCCAGTGGCCTCATCTTCTCCTCTGACACTCCACAGGGTGAGCTGCGACCTGTGCTGAAGAAGCAAACTTCCGAGACATGGGTGTCGACTGCCTTATACCATTCCACATGTCTGTGCTAGTGCAGTCCTCAATGCTTCTCTACCTGCTGTGCCAGGTTCCTGTGTGGCTGCTGACCACAGTCTCATTCACTCCCTTTCTAATAAGATGAAGTAAAATCTGAGTGCAGGCAACACTTTTCTCTTTGCAAACGTTAATCCTCAGCATCACCCTCCTACCACCTCCCCCAAAAGTATGTTGACTGGGCTCACTGCAGGATGTTTGAAAGCTTTTCAGTGACTGCAATCTGCAACAACACTTTCACACAGTCATTCCTTTCAAGCTGCACTCCAAGTTGTGATTCGGAGTCTTCCTGCTTAGAGACTTTGCAAATCTGAATGCCTGTCAGTATCAGGCAGCAATTACCTTACGTTGTTCAGCTGCTGAAGCCCTGTAGGAATGAGTTATCTTTGAGGCTTTTTCTAATCAATCTGTTCAGAGATGTTCTTGCAGGAGGAACTTGAAACAGGGCTTCCTGGTCCAGAAGTGAATTCACCACCACAGCGCTACAATTCACCTTCACTATGCTAAATTGCTGCTAATGACTCTCTTAAAAGCCTCAATTGGATGCTCACTGTTGGCTAATGCACTCCCAGGCACACTTCTAGGGAGTCCCCAAGGATATCTGCCCAGCATTCCAACACAATGGCCCACTTATCCATATTCTTGTCACCTCTCCCTGTCACCTGCCCAACCCCACTCTGCATCTAACCCATGGAACCTGGAGAGTCCAGGCCATAACATCAGCAAATATCAGCAATTTTGCTGTCATTATAATCGCAACAGGCAAATGATTACATTTTAATTGTTCTACAGCATTGTCATTGTTAATTGTTTGTTCCTGGAACTGTTCAATGCATGCAACAAGAACTCAGGTTTTCATGTGATTGGTTAGTAGAGACATTTTGGACAATCTACAGGGACAGTGTCAAAATATGAGGTATTTAAAGTTTCTTTTGATTTAATAAACACCAAGGGAGCCAACCTTTTTCAAGGAAATTGTTGACTTATGACTGAAGATAGATATCATTCAAAAGTGAAGCCATGATTTGAAGCCATGTAATGGATTAGACCAGTGTGCTTATCGTGGGGAATGGACAGCTTCAAAGTGTTGCCATAATCTGAAGAAGCTATGAGTGTTCAGAGGAGGCTGGCTTCAATGACCAATGCAAATGGAAGCCATATAATAGTATCAGAACATATATGGACATGAAAGCAGTAATAATGTATATATGAATGAAATACTGATTTAAAAAAAAAGGTTATGGACATATTAACAGTAAAATAACTGCTTAAGTAAATTATAAACTGGAGTTCAGAATGGAAACCCTAAAAATATTTATGCTGATGCATTGCTTCTGTACCCCCAGCCTCTGCCATCCCCTCTCCCAAACTAAAGCTCCTGGGTCATGGAGGAGATGCCTTCATTTGCTTGTATTTCACAGGCACTCAAAAGCACCTCAGGACGTGCTGAGATCATAAAATGCACTCTATAAATGCAAATTTATTCTTCAATAATTGTGCAACTTTCAAGAAATTCAATCCATAAATATTGCGAACCTTTTGACAATGTGAATTGGTAACCCTGCTGATATATTGTATATTGTTAAAAGAAACTCTCGCATATCCTCCAACACTGAGCAGTTAGATCCACTGGTGGATGGAAGTGCTTATTATGACAACCTTCTTAGTCAGGGTAGGAACAACTAGTTAGACCAACCTTACTCATAGCTGGCATTATGAGTCCTTCAATAAGGTCATTTCATTACCTCCTGTGATTGGGTAACAAAGATGAAGTTTCAAGTTGCAGCTCTTCTCACTCTGTAGTATTGAGCACCAGAATACAAGAGTAGCAACAGTCTGACTTAAATTTTCTATTCCGCTTACCCCCCTAGGCTTTGATGATGTTAAGAAAGATGGCTCATACTAACCTCTGAACCATAACAGTGGTGGATGTAGATCATAAAACCATAAAATATAGGGAAAAAAATTAGGCCATTCAGCCCACCTTCTCACACCTTTCGATCAAGGTTGATAGGTTTCTTACCTTATTCTCCTGGCTTTTTCCATAACCTTTGATCCCCTCACTAAGAACCTATTTATCTCTGTCTTAAATGCACCTCAATGAATTGAGATCCAAAGTCACTTGCAGCAGTGAGTTATACAGATTCACTACTGTCTGGATAAAAAAATTCCACATCTCTGTTCTGCAGAGTCATTCCTTCATTCAGAGACTGTGGTCTCATGTCCTAGTCTTTGTTACTAATGGAAATATCTTCTCCACATCCACTCTACCTAGGCCTCTTATGTAACCTAGTTCAGGATTCTCTAAAAGTTGAGATGTAGGTTAGTTGGCAGTTAGGAAGGCAAATGCCGTGTCAGCATTTATTTTTGAGAAGGCTAGAATACAAGAGCAGGGATGTACCGCTAAGGCTGTATAAGGCTCTGGTTACAATGGATTTGGAATATTGTGAACAGTCTTTGGCCTTGTATCTAAGAAATGATATTTTGGCCCTGAAGAAGTTCCAGAGAAGGGTTACAGAAATTATCCCAGGAATGAAAGGCTTGTCATATGAAGAGCAGTTGAGGACTCTGGATCTATACTCTATGGAGTTAGGAAGGATGAGAGAGGGATCTCATTGAAGGTTACAGAATATTGTATAGAGTGGACATGGAGAAAATGTCCATTTGTGCTTCAGATTTCTGAAGTTTCTCCCCTGTTAGATAATAGTTGACACTTCTACTCATCCTACCAAAGTGCATAACTTCACACTTTGTAGATTGTATTTCATTGCCACTTCTTTGCCCATTCTCTTAGTCTGTCCAAGTTATTGTGCAGATTCTTCATCTCCTCAACACTTCCTGAACCTTCACCTATCTTTGTGTCAACTGCAATGATGCCCTCAGTTCCTTCATCCAGATTGTTAATGTATAATATCAATATTTGTGGTCCCAACACAAGTCCCTGCAGAGCTCCACTAGTCAACCATCCTTAAAAAGACCCCTTTAAACCCATTCTCTGCCTTCTGCAAGTTAGCCAATCCTCTATCTATACCAGTACCTTGATCCTAACACCATGGCAGCCTCCTTTGCAGCACCTTGTTAAAAGCCTTCTGAAATCCAAATAGATCATATCCACTGACTCTTCTTTGTCTAACTTGCTCATTACCTCCTCAAAGAATTCTAACAGATTTAACAGGCATGACCTTCCCTTGACGAAGCAGTGCTGACTCAACCCTATTTTACGATGTGCTTCCAAGTACTCTGCAATCTCATCCTTAATAGTGGGCTCTAAAATCGCACCAATGATGGAGGCTAGGTTGACTAGCCTGAATCTTCTTGTCTTCTGTCTCTCTCTCTTCATAAACAGGTGTATTACATTAACCATTTTCCAATCCTCTGTGTCACCCTCCCTGACTCCAGTGAAAGATAACCACCAATGTCTCAACAATCTCCTCAGCTATCTTCTTCAGAACTCGGGGGTGCATCTTGACTGGGTGATTTATACAACTTCAGACCTTTCAGCTTCCCCAGCACCTTCTCTTTATTGATGGTCACTACACACACCTGACCCCATTGATGTTCTGGTATGCTACTGGTGTCTCCTACTGTGAAGTTGTTGGAGACAATCCTGAGGGACAGGATTTACATGTATTTGGAAAGGCAAGGACTAATTAGAGATAGTCAACATGGCTTTGTATATGGAAAGTCGTGTCTCACAGACTTGATTGAGTTTTTTGAGGATGTAGAAAAGAGGATAGATGAGGTTAGAGCAGTGGACGTGATCTATATGGACTTCAGTGTGGCATTCGACAAGGTTCCTCCTGGTAGACTAGCTAGTAAAGTTAGATCATATGGAATAGAGGGAGAACCAGCCATTTGGATACAGAACTGGCTCAAAGGTAGAAGACAGAGGGTGGTGGTGGAGGGTTGTTTTTCAGACTGGAGGCCTGTGACCAGTGGAGTGCCGCAAGCATTGGTGCGGGGTCCACTACTTTTCACCATTTATATAAATGATTTGGATGTGAACATTGAAGGTAAGATTAGCAAGTTTGCAGATGACACTAAAATTGGAGGTGTAGTGGACAGCGAAGAAGGTTACCTCAGAGTACAATGGTATCTTGATCAGATGGGCCAATGGGCCAAGGAGTGGCAGAGAGAGTTTAATTTAGATAAATGTGATGTGCTACATTTTGGAAAGGCATATCACTTAATGGTAAGGTCCTGTGGAGTGTTGCTGAATAAAGAGACCTTGGAGTGCAGGTTCATAGTTCCTTGAAAGTGAAGGTGCAGGTAGATACAATAGTGAAGAAGTTATACTTCCTTTATTGGTCAGTGCATTGAATATAGGAGTTGGGAGGTCATGTTACAACCCTACAGGACATTGATTAGGTGACTATTGGAATACTGGGTGCAATTTTGGTCTCCTTGCTATTGGAAGAATGTTGTGAAACTTGAAACGGTTCAAAAAAGATTTACAAGGATGCAAGGGTTGGACGGTTTTAACTATAGGGAGTGTCTGAATAGATTGTGGCTATTTTCCTTTGTGTGTAGGAGGCTGAGAGTTGACCGTATAGAGGTTTATAAAATCATGTGGGACATGGATAGGGTAAGTAGGCTAGGTATCTTCCTCAGGTTGAGGAAATCCAAAACTCAAGGTCATAAGTTTAAAGTGAGAATAGAAAGATTTAAAAGGGACCTCAGGGACAAATTTTTCCCTGAAGGTGGCGCATCGCATGTATGAAATGAGTTGCCAGAGGAAGCGGTGGAGGCTAGTTCAATTACAAACTTTAAAAGGCATCTGAATTGGCATATGAATAGGAAGGATTTACAGGGATATGAGCCAAATGCTGGCAAATGGGACTAGATTACTTTAGGATATCTGGTCAGCATGGATGAGTTTACCAAAGGGTCTGTTTCTGTGCTGTACATCTCTATGACTCTAAGAGCTAGCTTAGCCTTTTATTTCATCTTCTCCCTCCTTTCTGTTTTTATTTTTAACTGTCCTCAGATGTTTGTTAAAGGCTTCCCAGTCCCCTGACTTCTCACTTATGCTCAGCACATTGTTTAGTTTTCTTTTGCTTTTATGTTATCTTTACTTTCCCTTGTCAGCCATGGTTGCCTCGTCCTCCCTTTAGAATGTTCCTTCTTCCTTTCTGCTGTGCCTTCTGAATTAATCCCAGACACCCTTGCCATTGCTGCTCCACTGTCTTCCCTGCTAAGCTCCTCTTCCAATCAAAACTGACCAGCTCCTCCCTTCCTCCTTTGTAGTCACCTTTACTTAATGGTAATACTATTACATCTGATTCAAGCATCACCCTCTCAAACTGCAGGTTGAATTCTATCATATTATGGTTACTGTCCCCAAAGGGTTCCCTAATCAAGTCTGCTTCATTACACATTATGAAATCTAGAATTGCCTGTTCTCAGTGTGCACGACCCAAGCTGCTCCAAAAAAAACTCATAACATTCTATGAATTTCTTTTCTTAAGATCTGCTGTCAACCCAATTTTCCTAGTCCATGTGCATATTGAAATCCCCCTAATTACTGTAATAATGCCTTTCCTGTACATAACATTCCATCAGGGTCTTTGTTCCTTTGTGGTTCCTTAAGTCTACCCACACAGATTCTATGCCTTCCCATCTTATGTCACTTCATGCTATCAATTACATTTAATTTCTCACTGACATCTGCCTGTGCTTTCAATATAGCATATCCTTGAGTATTCAGTTCCCAGTCCTGCTCCCCTTGCAGCCACATCTCTGTGATGCCCACAACATCATACTTACTAATTTCAGTCTGCGCTCCAAGCTCATTTACCTTGTTTTGTATCCTGTGTGCATTTACATACAGTCATGCATTGATGCCCCCTGCCCCCTTCTCATCGTTGTCCCTTTATCTGTTGTGCCTGAAGTTAGATTCCTGACCTTTCCATACTCTCTGTCCTATTATTGTTGTAATATGTGCGCAGAGTAAGATTGCAAGGAGGGGTCAATTAAATTTCAGGTCAGGAACTTCTACCCAGAATGGTAAATATTTGTTTAATAACTGGGTGACCTCCTTGGGCAGAGCCAGATTGCAAATTCATAGGGGCATGAAAACCAATAATATTTGGAGCCTCAATTCAATTAAATAGATGAAAAATAGACAGGTAAATCTGTGAAATGTTTTAGAATAATTCCATTCTCAGCTATGTAGGTCAGCTAATGGGAATATTTTTCTTCCCTCCCATACTTCACAGCCTTCCTTTTCTGCATATTTTACATTTAACTTATATATTGCTGTATGTTTGAATGCCCATTGAGGAAATAATGTAGAAATCTTCTTCTTTGCAATGTATAGCAATGCTGGACACCAGCTATATGGGAGCACCTTTTGTGATTATTGTGAGTGGGCAAATTATGTGCATTCTGTCATATCATATCTTTCACTAATTGTGTTTATGATTATAAAGCTTCCACCTTTATATATTGAGCAAGCAAATTTGTATACTCAACAGTTCTGAGGAAGGGTCACTAGACCTGAAGCATTCGGGATGTCACAATGGCTCAGTGGTTAGCCCTGCTTTCTCATAGTGCCAGAGACCTGGGTTTAATTTCAGCCTCGGATGACTGTCTGTGTGAAGTTTGCACATTCTCCCCGTGTCTGCATGGGTTTCCTCTAGGTGCTCCGATTCCACCCACAATCCAAAGGTATACAGGTTAGGTGAATTGGCCATGCTAAATTGCCCATATAGTGTCCAGGAATATGTAGATTAGGTGCAGTAGTCTGGGGTAAACATAGTGTTGGGGAATGGGTCTGAGTGGGTTACTCCAAATGGCCTGTTTCCACAATAGAGTCATAGAAGTGTACAGCATGGAAACAGACCCTTCAGTCCAACTTGTCCATTCCAGCCTAATCTAATTCCACCTGCCAGCACCTGGCCCATATCCCTCCAAACCCTTTCTATTCATAGACCCATCCAGATGCCTTTTAAATGTTGCAATTGTACCAGCCTCCACACTGCCTCTGGCAGATCATTCCATATACGTACCACTCTCTGTGTGAAAACATTGCCCCTTAGGTCTCTTTTATATCTTTCCCCTCTCACCCTCTAGTTCTGGACTCCCCCAAGCCAGGGAAAAGACTTTGTCTATTTATCCTATCCATGACCGTCATGATTTTATAAACCTCTATTAAGTCACACTTCAGCTTCCTATGCTCCAGGGAAAACAGCCCCAGCCTATTCAACCTCTCCCTATAGCTCAAATCTTCCAACCCTGGCAACATTCTTGAAAATCTTTTCTGAACCGGTTCAAGTTTCACAACATCTTTCCGATAGTAGGGAGACAGAATATTCCAACAGTGGCCTAACCAATGTCCTGTACAGCCGCAACATGACCTCCCAACTCCTGTACTCAATACTCTGACCAATACAGGAAAGCATATCAAACACCTTCACTATCATATCTACTTGCGACTCCACTTTCAAGGAGCTATGAACCTGCACTCCAAGGTCTCTTTGTTCGGTAACACTCCCTAGGACCTTACCATTAAGTGTATAAGTCCTGCTAAGATTTGCTTTCCCAAAATGCAGCACCTTGCATTTATCGGTATTAAACTCCATCTGCCACTTCTCAGCCCATTGGCCCATTTGGTCAAGATCCTGTTGTAATCAGAGGTAACCCTCTTTGCTGTCCACTACTCCTCCAATTTTGGTGTCATCTGCAAACTTATTAACTGTACCTCTTATGCTCACATCCAAATCATTTATATAAATGATGAAAATTAGGGGACCCAGCACCGATCCTTGTGGTACTCCATTGGTCACAGGCCTCCAATCTGAAAAACAACCCTTCACCACCGCCCTCTGTCTTCTATCTTTGAGCTCGTTCTGAATCAAAATGGCAAGTTCTCCCTGTATTCCATGAGATCTAACCTTGTTAACCAGTCTCCCATGGGGAACCTTGTCGAAGGCCTTACTGGAGTCGATATAGATCACATCTATCACTCTGCCTTCATCAATCCTCTTTGTTACTTCTTCAAAAAATTCAATCAAGTTTGTGAGACATGATTTTCCTGCACAAAGCCATGTTGACCGTCCCTAATCAGTCCTTGCCTTTCCAAATACATTTGCATCCTGTCCCTCAGGATTCCCTCCAACAACTTGCCTACCACTGATGTCAGGCTCACTGGTCTATAGTCCCCTGGCTTGTCCTTACCACCTTTCTTAAACTGTGGCACCACATTAGCCAACCTCCAGTCTTCCGGCACCTCACCTGTGACTATTGATGATACAAATATCTCAGTAAGAGGCCCAGCAAACGCTTCCATAGCTTACCACAGATTTCTAAGATACAGCTGATCAACTTTTATGCATTTCAAGACATCCAGCCCTCTGTAATATGGACATTTTTCAAGATGTCACCATCTATTTCCCTACATTCTATATCTTCCATGTCCTTTCCACAGCAAAAACCTGATGCAGAATACTCATTTAATATCTCCCCTATTTTCTGTGGCTCCACACAAATGCCGCCTTGCTGATCTTTGAGGGGCCCTTTTCTCTCCCTAGCTACCCTTTTGTCCTTAATGTATTTGTTAAAGCCCTTTGGATTCTCCTTAACTCTATTTGCCAAAGCTATCCCCTTTTTGCCCTCCTGATTTCCCTCTTCAGTATCCTCCTACTGTCTTTATAGTCTTTTAAGGATTCACTCGATCTCTCCTGTCTATACCTATATCTATATCCTGGCCCCAAAGTGCTCCCCCAATGACACCTCAGTCATCTGCCCTGCCTTATTTCCCAAGAGTAGGTCAAAATTTGCACCTTCTCTATTAGGTACTTCCATATGCTGAATCAGAAAATTTTCTTGTACACACTTAACTCCTCTCCATCTAAACCCTTAACACTATGGCAGTCCCAGTCAAT
Organism: Chiloscyllium plagiosum; assembly: GCF_004010195.1. Lineage (NCBI taxonomy): Eukaryota > Metazoa > Chordata > Chondrichthyes > Orectolobiformes > Hemiscylliidae > Chiloscyllium > Chiloscyllium plagiosum. Next base: position 39,788,295 of record NC_057727.1, on the reverse strand, counting down.
GTTTGGAAAGTTAAAACTACCAATCATAACCACCCTATTATTCTTACAGATAACTGAGTTCTCCTTACAAATTTGTTTCTCAATTTCCCTCTGACTATAAGGGAGACTATAACCCAATCCCAATAAGGTTATTATCCCTTTGTTATTTCTCAGTTCCACCCAAACAACTTCCCTGAATGTATTTCCTGGAATATCCTCTCTCAGTACAGCTGTAATGCTATCCCTTATCAAAAACATTACTCCCTCCTCCTCTCTTGTCTCCCTTTCTATCCTTCCTGTAGCATTTGTATCTTGGAACATTATGCTGCCAGACCTGTCCATCCCTGAGACATGTTTCTGTAATTGCTATGATATCCCAGTCCCATGTTTCTAATCATGCTCTGAGTTCATCTGCCTTCCCTGTTAGGCCCCTTGCATTGAAATAAATGCAGTTTAATTTATTAGTCCTACCTTGACCCTGCCTGCCCTGACTGCTTAACTCACTTCTGTTCTCAATTGTATCAGTCTCAGATTGATCTCTTTCCTCACTATCTTCCTGGGTCCCACCCCCCCACCTTAATAGTTTAAATCCTCCCGAGCAGTTCTCGCAAATTTCCCTGCCAGTATATTAGTCCCCTTCCAATTTAGGTGCAACCCATCCTTCTTTTACAGGTCACTTCTACCCAAAAACAGCTTCCAATGATTTGAAAATGTGAACCCTTCTCTCATACACAGCTCCTCAGCCTTGCATTCATCTGCTCTATCCTCCTATTCCGGCCCTCACGAGCTCATAGCACCGAGAATAATCCAGATATTACTATTCTCAATTCCTGTCTAACTCTCTGTAATCTCCCTTCAGAATCTCAACCTTTTCCCTTCCTATGCCATTGCTTCCAATGTGGACAATGACCTCCTGCTGGTCCCTCTCCCTCTTGTGAACATTCTGCATCCTCTCTGAGACGTCCTTGATCCTGACACCAGGGAAGCAACACACCGTTCTGCTTTTTCACTTTTGGCCAAAGAAATGTCTGTCTGTACCTCGGACTAGAGAATCCCCTAACACAATTGATCACTTGGAACTCGACATACCCCTCATTGCATTCGAGCTGTCTCAAAACCATAAAACGTGGCTGTTTCTGCTGTGTTCCCTGAGACTCCATCACCCCTTACATTTTCCAAAACAGCATACTTGTTTGAAATGGGGATAGCCACAGAAGACTCCTACGTTACCTCTCTTACCTTTCCTGGAGTTAACCCATTTCTGTGACTGTATCTGCAGTGTTTCCCCCTTCCGAAAACTGCCATCCAACACATCCCCTTGCTCTTGTTAATTCCTCATTGCCTCTAACTGTCTCTCCAACTGATCCATTTGATCTGATAGGATTCGCAACCAATGGCATTTATTGCAGATACAATCCTCAGTAACCTGTAAACTCTGCCTGAACTCCCACATCCAACAAGAAGAGCATATCACTCTACTGAAGGTTATTTTTGCTTCTTTCAATCTACAGACACAGAAATTAGCAATGTCTTATTCCTCTACAAAATACTGCTCCAGGTTAAATGAATACTTATGACATATATTTTAAGTTTAATCAAGAGATATATCTCAATAAAACATATAATCAAGGAAGAACCCACTCTACTCACTATTGAAGACTTACTGTCAGGCCACTCTTAAAATGTTCACTTATTCATTTATCTGTTTCTGTGCTGTGACCTCTCCCAAACAGGTTCCTCCAGGATTAGTTGTGAATTTCACTGTTTGTTAATTTTGCCAGACACACTCTGATGTCCAGCAATACATGAATTCAAACAGCAAAGGCAGTAACTAGGCAGGTTCACTGCTCTGTCAGTTAGCAGTGTGAGTTTCTTTCCCTCTCTCTCTCTTGCACTGACCTCTCCATGTGCTTTCTTTGCCTGTTTTTCTCACTTTTAACAGTGCTGTTGTTTTGACTTTTTTTGCAACAGCAAATAAAACAGTAATTGCTGCTCCTGGAATTGGAGGAAATCACCTCCAGCACCTAAAATACCTCAAAAAAGGCGTAACTGTTACAACCAGAAATTTTTCCTGTTCTCCATCTTGGGATTCTGTGATTAACCCTGATTTCTCTCCACAGATGCTGCTAGACCTGCTGAGCTTTTCCACCAATTTTATGTTTTTGTTTCTGACTTACAGCTTCTGCAGTTTTTGTGGTTTTTATTCAGTATCAGCGCTGGTGGATTGCATTCGACATGTTCTGATATTCTCTCTGTCTCATTTGACCCAGAAGCTAACATAACATTAATGGTACCTAGGCCAAAATAGCAGTTCACACTTTCAATATTAAATGTTACAATTATTAGTACCTTACAGTGATTTCTTTTTAATGGCTAATTAGTAATGAAGGCAATGCTGACCTGCCTGAACCTCAGTGAACGAGCTAAATCGAAGATAAACAGCCTTCCCCTGATACTCAAAAACCAATATCCTTTGCCAGTGAGCTAGAGGAGAGAACAATTTTCAGCTGAATGAATACATTTGATGAGCTTTACTTCTGTTATTCTGTGGAAAATGTATATTTCCATGCCAACCAAATTTCCCAAACTAAAGTGGTCCTACTTGCCTGTGTTTGGCCCATATCACTATAAACCTTTTCTATTCACATACCTCTCCAAACGTCTTTTAAATGCTCTGACTATATCTGCATCTAGCACTTCCTCTGGCAGTTCATTTCACGTATGAGCCTCCCACTGTGTGAAAATGTTGCACAAGTCCCTTTTAATTTTTTTCTCCTGTCACGTTAAAAGTATGCCCCCTAGCTTTGAACTCCCCCACCCAAGGGAAAAGTCTTTTGCTATTCATCTTATATGCCCCCCTCATGATTTTATAAACCTCTATAAGGTCACCCCTCAACATCCTACTCTCATGAAAAAGGTCCCAGTCTATCCAGCCTTTCCTTATAATTCAAACAGGTGAAAGATTTAAATGGGACTAGGGGGCAACATTTTCACACAGAGGGTAGTTCATCTGTGGAATGAACTGTCAGAGGAAGTGGTAGATGCAGGTGCACTTACAATATTAAAAGACATTTGTAAAGGTATATGAATAGGAAAGGTTTAGAGGGATGTAGGCCAAATGAAGGCAAATGGGATTAGTTTACTTTGGGAAGCTTGGTAGACATGGTTGAGTTGTACCAAAGGGTCTGTTTCCATGCTATATGACTCTGATTCTGGATGTAGGTTTGCTCGCTGAGCTGGAATGTACATTTCCAGACGTTTTGTCACTCTACTAGGTAACATCTTCAGTGGGCCTCAGGAGAAGATTCCTGCTTTCTATTTATATGTTTGGGTTTCTTTGGGTTGATGATGTTATTTCCTGTGGTGATGTCATTTCCCGTTCTTTTTAGAGTGGTAGATGAGGTCTAACTTGATTTACAAAATACCGTGCAAGAACTGTAACAAACACTACATTGGACAAACAGGCAGAAAACTAGCCACCAGGATACATGAACACCAACTAGCCACAAAACGACATGACCCTCTCTGACTAGTATCCTTACATACAGATAAGGAAGGACACCACTTTGACTGGGACAACACATCCGTCCTAGGACAAGCCAAACAGAGACATGCACAAGAATTCCTAGAAGCAAGGCATTCCATCCAGAACTCTATCAACAAACACATTGAGCTAGACCCCATCTATTACGCCCTGAGAAAAAGAACAGGAAATGACATCACCACAGGAAATAACATCACCATTCCAAAGAAACCCAAGCATATAAATAGAAAGCTGGAATCATGTACAGTGCTTCGCCTGAAGTTGCTACCTAGTAGGGTGACGAAATGTCTGGAAATGAACCTTCCAGCTCAGCGAGCAAACCTACATCCAGAACCTCAACCTGAGCTACAAATCTTCTCAAAACTCGCTAGGACTCTGATTCTATTATAATGAATTATGCAATGGTAAATGCGATTGAAAGTAATGCCAAAGTTCTGCTGAACAGTTGTAAGGCCAAGGAGACATGGATACAAAATAATCTTGGAAGTTGGTTTGAAGTAGGCAAATGCTACAAGTAATGTATCAAATAATATGCATCATAATGCTGGATCACAACCCTTTAAATTCATGCTATAGCAACACAGTGAGAAATAGTCAAATCAAGGCAAAATACTGTGGATGCTGGAAATCTTAAATAAAACAGAAAGTGCTGGAGAAACTCAGTAGGTGTGGTTGCATATGTTGAGCAAAATACTGCTAGGTGCTGCGAGACCTTCTGAGTTTCTTCAGCACTTACGTTTCAGGCATAAGCCCTTCATCAGGAATGATCCAGCACCTGCAGTTCTCACTTTCTTCTAGTCTCTGTACAGATGCTGCAAGACCAACTGTTTTTCCAGCATTTTGTTTCTTTCAGATTTCCAACATCCACAGTATTTATGTTTGTTCTGCATAAATGCTAACCTTCGCGTCATTGTAACAAGCTTATTTGTGTTGATTTTGCAGTATTGAGGAGCATTGCTCATGGATTGTAAAACCAGCTGCTGAGTGGTCTATGAATAATGCCACATTTTTCAGCTGACCAGCAAATGGCACTTTCAGTTGTGATGCATTGAATTGATGGTTGGGTGACGTGTTTAGATGTGACTGATGATGATCAGATTCTGTCAACATTCATATGTTTGCTTTTGAACATGGTTGGCTATTTCTTTGGGATTCTGAATTCAATACATAATTTAGATGAGCTACTAGAGTTAACAACTACAGGCGTACCAAAAATATCCTGAATTTATGTAAGGCCTTCAATATAAGATAACCTTGTCTAATGAAATGATAATTATTCATTTTAGTTACACCTGCCCTGAGAGGTACAGTTGCCTCTCTCTGCTGCAGTTCAATATGCATGACTAGCAAACCACCCCCATGAAACATAAAGGTAAACATTACTACTCAGACACAGCTACCATTCGACTAAGCACCCACAGTTTGAACCTCGAATACCTCAGCATATTGTCTGAAAAGGGCACTGTGTTTCCTATATGTTTCAGCTGTCCCATTCTGAGTAAGAAGACCACCTTATTGCCAACACCATATTCAAGCTTTCAATGGCAAACTGTGGTCAACGTAAGAAAGAAAACCCAAATCTTGTCAGCCCTAACCAAGTGTACTGTCAGGCAGACTCTCTGGGTATGTCTTCATGTACCAGTTGGATATTCAAATCAAGAGACTTTTGTTGCATAATGTGCTGGCTCCACTCCACTCTACTTTGCCATGAACTATGCTATAGACAAGTTTAAATCTATTTCTGATATTCTTGAAAAATCTGTGTAATGTTTTTGATCACAATGACCCACAAGAGAGAATTTATGGAAAGGAGCAAGATGGTTCAGCTTCCCTTAGAACATAGAACAGTACAGAGTGGGAGTAGGCCTTTCAATCCATGCCTGCACTGTCCATGATACCATTCAAAACTAATCGCTTCTGCCTGTGCATGGTCCATATCCCTCTATTCCTTGGCCTGTTCATGTTTCTGTCAAAATGCCTGTTATCAATCTGTCTCTGCCATTCTCTCGGCAGTGCATTCCAGGCACCTATTGTATAAAGCTTGTCTCGTCCATCTCATTTAAAATTTCCTCCTCTCACTTTAAATGTATGCCCCTAGTAATTGACATTTCTACTCTGGGAAGAAAGACTGTGACTGTCCACCCTATCCATGCCTCTCACAATTTAATATACTTCTCTCAGGTTGACTCTCAGTTTCCGATGAGTTCCAATAAAAATTGCAATTTTGTCCAAACTCTGCCAGTAGCTAATACACTCCAATATAAGCAACATCCTGGTAAACCACATTTTCAGCCCTTCCAAAGCCTCCACGTTCTTCCTATGGTGTGGTGACCAGAACTGCATATGATACTCCAAATGAAGCCTAACTCAGGTCTTATACAGGTACAACTTGACTTGCCAGCTTTTATACTCAATAGCCTGACTGATGAAGCAAAGCATGCCATACACCTTCTTTACCATCTTATTTATTTGTGTTGCCACTTTCAGGGAGCTATGGACTTATACCCCCAGATCTCTCTGACTATCAATGTTTCTCAGAAGTCCTGTCGTTGACTGTATAGTAACATCTTGCAATTGACCTCCCAAAATACCTCATCTCAGTGTCGTCCAGATTTACTCCATCTGCCATTTCTCCACCCAACTTTGAACTGATCTATATCTTGCTTTTGCCTTTGATAACCTTCCTCATTATCTACAACTCCACTAATTTTTCATGTCACCTGCAAACTTACTCATCAGATCACCTGCATTCTCATCTAAATCATATATATAATACAAACAAAGAGGTCCCAACACTGTTCTTTATGGAACACCACTGGTCACAGACTTCCAGTCAGAAAAATGTCCCTCCACACCCATCCTCTGTCCTCTGTGACAATGCCAATTTTGTATCCAACTTACCAACTCACTGTAGATTCCATGTGACCTAATCTTGTGAACCAGGCTACCATGAGGGATCTTGTTATACGCTTTAGTAAAGTCCATGTAGACATCATCCACTAAACAACTCTCATCAATCACCTTCATCACTTGCTTAAAAAAACTAGATCAAATTTGTGAGGCAAGGCCTCCCCTACACAATGCCATGCTGACTGTCTCTAATAGATGCATTATTTTCCAAATGCAAGTAAATCCTGTCCCGAAGAACCCTGTTGAATAATTTCCCTACTGCTGATGTGAGGTTCACACCATATAATTTTCCGGATTAATTCTGTTGCTCTTCCTAAACTAAGGAATAACATTTGCTATTCTCCAGTCTTCTGGGGCCTCACCTGTGGCTAAAGATAGATTCCAGCAGGGTCTGCGAAGTTATCTATATTAATGTTTTTTAACATACCGAACAGCATACCAAATATCAACATGTCCTAGAATACCAACATACCTCTCACTAATATACCATGACCCATCCTTTCTCCTTGGTGAATACCGATGAAAAGTACTCATTAAATACCTCACCCATTTCCTCTGACTCCAAGCACAAATCCCCTCCTTTGTCCTTGAGTGGACCTATCTTTTCCCTAGTTACCCTCTTGCTCCTAATAAACGTATAAAATGACTTGGAATTCTCCTTAATCCTACATTCCAAGTACATTTCATAGTGTCTTTGACTCATCCTAATTCCTTGTTTATGTTCTTTCCTGTTTCCTTTATATTCCTCAAGGACCTTGTCAAATTTCAATTTTCTAAACCTTACATATGCTACGTTTTTCTTTTTAACTAAACATTCACAAATCTTGCCATCCTTATCCTTCATTCTCACAGGAACATGCTGGTCCTGAACTCTTGATCAACTGACCTTTAAAAGACTCTAACGTATCAGATGTGGATTTACCCTCAAACAGCGGGTCCCAGTCTAATTTCTTCAGTTCCTGTCTAATACTGTTATAATTAGCCTTCCCCCAACTTAGCACTTTCACCTGAGGACCAGTCTTATGCATAGCTAACATAAAACTTACGCTTGTTCCTAAAATTCTTCCCCACTGAAACTTTGCTCACCTGGTCAGGATAATTCCCAAGACAAAGTCTTTACAGCTTCTGGATTCGTGGTGCTGGAAGAGCACAGCAGTTCAGGCAGCATCCAAGGAGCTTCGAAATCGACGTTTCGGGCAAAAGCCCTTCATCAGGAATAAAGGCAGTGAGCCTGAAGCGTGGAGAGATAAGCTAGAGGAGGGTGGGGGTGGAGAGAAAGTAGCATAGAGTACAATGGGTGAGTGGGGGAGGGGATGAAGGTGATAGGTTGGGCCTCCTTCACCACTGCTTCCTCACCACTAGACGCCTGGAGGAAGAACGCCTCATCTTCCGCCTCGGAACACTTCAACCCCAGGGCATCAATATGGACTTCAACAGTTTCCTCATTTCCCCTTCCCCCACCTCATCCTAGTTTCAAACTTCCAG
>NC_057727.1:39772444-39780346 GCF_004010195.1 Chiloscyllium plagiosum | reverse complement strand
TGTAGAGGAGACCGCATCGGTAGCAACGGACACAATAAATGATATTAGTGGATGGTTCATGGAGAGACCCAGCAGATATTACAATGGATGAATGGACACCGTGCAATGATCATCATACAGGGAGGTTCAAACAGGGAACACTACAGCGGTCAGGGACATTCGGCCTTGGATCTTCGGGTGGACTATCCTTCAAGGTGGACTTCAGGCTATGCAGAGTGGCTGAGCAGAAACTGATAGCCAATTTCGGTACCCATGGGAATGGCCTCAACCGGGACCTTGGGTTCATGACACATTACAGTTGACCCCATTTTACTATACACTCTCACACAGATATAAGCACACATAAACACACTCACGCAGACTCTCTGTCAAACACATGCTCTTTTTCTGACACACACATTTAAATCCCTCACACTCACACCCACGCACATACACCCTCACAGGCTTATACTCTGTCACATGCACACACACGCTCTAGCAAGCACGCACATACACACTCTCACACGCGTTCATGCTCACACGTAAATACACACACACACACGTAAACGTACTCATTTTCACTCCCAAATACACACATACTCTCTCTCTCTCCCTCATGTGCATGCACACATACATATGAGTCAATGAGGTGAATTTGCATTTGCAGAACTGTAATTTTGTTCAAAAAGCACACAATCTGCAGGCAGTCAATCCACGTGACATTTTATAAATTTCTACTTTGGCATTAGAACCAGTCTAGCTCAAGATTGAGATACAGACAGACTCTAACCTCACACCTTTAATGTATTGTCTGAGCTGAGATGTCATCTTTTTTTCATAAAGTCTTAAGTTATCTTGAGAATGTGACTTGAAAGAAGTTCTGGGATTTACATATTAATAAACCAAAACCTGCAACCTATTCTAAAAGATAAAAAAGTTAACAGAAATTTAGGTTTGTTCAATTTATCATTTCAGTTGCATGACACTGTGATCTTTTTCTATAAATTCTGTGTCTTATGAACCTACTCCATAGCTACCTGATGAAAGAGTAGTGCTCTGAAAGCTAGTGCTTCCAAATAAACCTGTTGGACTATCACCTGGTGTTCTGTGATTTTTAACTTTGTACACCCCAGTCTAACACCAGCACCTCCCCTTCAAAATAAAAATGAATTTTCCAGTGATGGAATTTTTCTGATGGAGGTTCTGCAATAAAAATAACACTTGCATGTAAAGTTATCATCAGCAAAGAGATATTATAATTCTAATTTTTCACATTTATTACCCTTGCTGAATTCTGTGATTTTAAAATAAAGATATCTCCAACTAATCATGATTTGGAGATATTGGTGTTGGACTGGGTGGACAAAGTTAAAACTCCCACAACATTAGGTTATAGATGGGTGGCATGGTGGCTCAGTGGTTAGCACTGCTGCCTCACCGCACCAGGGTCCTAGGTTCGATTCTAGACTCGGGCAACTGCCTTTATGGAGTTTGCACATTCTCCCTGTGCCCACATGGGTTTCCTCCGCGTGTTCTGGTTTCCTCCCACAGTCCAAAGATGAGCAGGTCAGGTGAATTGGCCACGCTAAATTGCCCATAGTGTTAGGTGCATTACAGGGGGAAATGGGTCTGGGTGGGCTACTCTTTGGAGGGTCGGTGTGGATTGTTGGGCCGAAGGGCCTGTTTCCACACTGTAGGGAATGTAATCAATTATAACCTGGTGTTGTGTCATTTTTAACTCCAAGTAATTATAGGTGCCTTTATGCTACCGATACTCTAGAGGGAGCCAATAGGCAGTGCATTGCATTGAACTGAGACTTTTTTTTGCAAAGAAAACAATTTAAAAATGGACTTGCAATCCTTACCTATTATTAAGTCATTGTTTAATGTTAGTCACTATCTCATCACTTCAAATTTATAAAATGTTGTGTCTTGATATGAAATGGTTTAGTGGTAGTATCCAATGAGTATCCGAATGGAACAGAAAGGTTAGATTCTTGAGTGATCTGCAGAGGAAGTTGATTTCAGTCAGGATAACGGTAAAACACTATTTTTGCCAGATCCATAAATTAGGGAGGAGACAATTGGCCAGGGAGCTTGCTTCAGCTCATTAGCCCCTGAAACTGCTAGCTGAGCATATGCAGATATTATGTTAGTAAAATAATCAGACTTAAATATGATGCCAACAAGGGAAACATACAGGAAAGCATTGCGTGCTATGAAAGATGAAGTTGATGCCTTCTGAAGAACAATTTCATCAGAAGCGACTTTGAGTTCAATGTCTGCTCTATCAATGGGTCACAGCAAGAGATGGTTTACGTATTATTTAAAGTACATGCCATGCTGTCTTTTACTATTCCCATTCACACTAAATTAGACAAATGCAATGCTGCTATATAATTTTCTATCAGATTCAACCGGTGAACCTGAATAGATATATTAATACAATGGGTGTGCAGGGACATTCTGAAATACTTGTAACTGCCAGTTTACAAATTACTTCTGTTTTTGTATGATTGTGTATTTAGAATGGTAGGTTCATCTTGAACATATGCTATGAGTTTACAAACAAATTATTTGGAAAAACAAAACAAATGAATGCAACAGTTTAGAGCGAATTAAAGAAGGGTATTTGAGGTCATATGATCTGGTAATACTAGGGTTAGGTGGTACAGTGGGTGGGAATGGAATGAGGATGGTGGGGTAGGTGTTGCTAACGTTACTGCACTGGTAAACCAGAACACCAGGCTAACGTCTGGGGATATGGGTACCAATCTGACCATGGCAAATGGTGAAGTTTGAATTTTTTAAAAATGAATTAAAACCTTACTTAATGGCAGCCACATATCCATGGTCAATTGTGAAAATAAAATCTGGCCATTAATACCCTTTGGGAAGGAAATCTACCATCTTTTCCTGATCTGGCCTACCTGTGACTCAAGACCCACTACAATGTGATTGACTTTTCCTTACCCTTGAAAAGGCCTTCCAAGCCAATCAGTTGTATCAAACTATGACAAAGTCTGAACAAAGGAGAAAGACTGGACAGCTAACCTGACATCGACCTAGACACTGGAAATAACAATGGCAAACTCAGTGTTTGGCTGAAATACCCAGTGTCATCATCCATTGACCAGAAATTGGAACTGAATCATTCATGTAAATAATGGCTCTCCAACACAGGTCAGAGTCTAGGAATTCAGTGGTGAGCAACTCACCTCTTCTCTTCTTAATCCCTGTTAATCACCTACAAGGTACAATTTAGGAGTGTGTGTGTGTGAAAAATACTCTTCACTTGCCTAGATGAGTGCAGCTCCAACAAATCAAGAAAATTGACATCATCCAGAATAAAGTGGCCCATGTGTTTTGTGCCATATTTTCAACATTCATTCCATTCACCACCAATGTGCAGTAGAAGCAGTTTATACCAGCTACAGGATACGTTGCAATAACTCAGCAAGTTTCCTCTGACAATACCTCTAAACCCACAACCTGTACTGGCTAGTTGGACAAGAGAAATAGACACATGACAACAGTACCACTTGCAAGTTCCCCTCCATGTCTCATAATATCTTGACTTGGAATTATATTTCGGTTTCTTCATTGTTGCTGGTCTGATCTCCAGCATCTGCAGACCTCACTTTCTCCTCAATACCTCTAAACCCACAACCTGTACTGGCTAGTTGGACAAGAGAAATAGACACGTGACAACAGTACCACTTGCAAGTTCCCCTCCATGTCTCATAATATCTTGACTTGGAATTATATTTCGGTTTCTTCATTGTTGCTGGATTGAAATCCTGGAATCCTTCCCTCAAGGTCATGTGAATGTCCTTCCTCAGGTTCAAGAAAGCAACTCACCACCACCTTTCTTTGGGCAGTATAGGCAATAAATGCTGGTGAGCCCAGAAATACCCAGATTTCATGAATGATTTTTTAAAAAGTCAACAGTTATGAAGATATAGTTATGGGTTTTTTGCACCAAGTCAGGAAGGGTGAACACAGTTCTTCTTCACTCCATTTGTTACATGAGAATTTGAATTTAAAAGAGATGATATTACCATTTTCATAAATATATGCTTCACCCTGTAATGCTTGGTTTCAGAAGAAAGCCAGCCAGATCCCTTAAATTTAGGATGCAAAAAAAAAGACAGTAAAACCTTGTAGAGTTTCAGATCTTAAAATTTGGCTCAGTAACAATTAAAATCAGGAAGAAAAATTATGACTGGGTTCTCCTGAGTCTTGTCTCCAACAGATGAGCAACTTTTCCCACAGTAACTGAGGGCATTGGAGTTTCTTACTGGAACAGCCACTATGCAGTTTGGGTGGGGTAATTCTTTTAAAAATAATTTAAATTATTTCTTATTATTATCTGATGGGACATGGGCATCGCTGGCTTGCCAGCATATATTTTCCATCCTTGGTTACCCTTCGGAAGGTGGTGGTGAGCTCCTTTCTTGAACCACTGCTGTCCATGTGCTTGACCTTAGCGAGGGAATTCCAGGATTTTGAAATTCTCCTGTAAGAACTCTCAGGTTGCAGTCTTCTGGTGGGTCTTCAAATGAACAACTCATCTTTGATGAGAAATATCTCAAGGAGGAAGCTGTTTCTCTTCTGTCTTATGCCAGTCTTCCTCTCTGTTAGCTCAAAATTCGATAGATTTTTTTTAATACTGAAGAGCTGGGTCATATCACATTTCTCTGAGAGTTCTGCCTCATCCAAGAAGCAGTTTGTGTTCTTTACAAAGATAATATTTTGACAATCTAAGCCAGCATCCTCTGTTTTGAAAAGTGTTCTTTTCAATCATTCCATTTTATGTATATTTCAGCTAATGGCATTATGAATTAACATTTTTGTAATACATCTTTGTAATTGCAAACTTATTATTGCTTTAGTTCTTGCAGATTTCTGATAGTTTGGTCAGATTTATAAATAAGGAAAATTGAGATTTAAGAAGAACTATAGGTCATGGTTCTTGCCATTTAAAGTAAATGAAGAGGTCATTAGTAAATACAAAGATGCAAAGCCCAGAAAGCAATTACAGCTATTACTGAGAGGTAATGAAAAAGATTTACTGGAGAGAGAGATAGATGATATGTGCTTTTTGCCACTCAGAACTATCTATTATTCTCATTCTCATAAGGATAAAAGAATTTGTTGTGGTCTAGTGAATCAAGCTGTTTGAAAGCAAAATTTGAGGCTCATCTGTCACATTAAAATATAGGAGAAGCCTGTGATTTATTTCTTTTGCCACATTATTGCTTTGAGTAGGATGATTAGATTCCCTACAGTGTGGAAACAGGCCCAAGTCCACACTGACCCTCTGAAGAGTAACCCACCCAGTCCCATTGACTAATGCACCTAACATGGGCAATTTAGCAGGGCCAATTCACCTGGCCTGCACGATGAAACTGGAGTATCCAGAGGAAACACATGCAGACACGGGGAGAATGTGCAAACTCCACACAGACAGTTGCCCGAGGCCAGAATTGAACCTGGGACCCTGATGCTATGAGGCAGCAGTGCTAACCACTGAGTCTCTGTGCTACCATAGGATGTAGTATTGCACCAAAGTTGGTCACTTCTTCATGCAGCAGGAGTGAGGAAAGCACAGAAAACTGGAGGCATTCTAATAGCAAGGAAGAAAAATCCAGTAAACTTGGTGAATGTGACATGTTATGTTGGTCTGGCTCAAATTGTATACTTCAAAATGGAGATTAAGTGTGACCAGTATGTTCATTGCCGAGTCTTACTAGTATTTTACTGGTCTTTTCCCTCTGGAAGAGGAGCAGGAGTGATGAAAGAACACTGGAAATAGGAGGAACTTTTACAGGAGTGCCGTGTGTAAGCTGAAGTTCAGTTGGTTGCAACAGAATTATTATTATCATTTTATTTTTCTTCAGTTGATTGGTTTTTATTATTCCCCTCATGCATTCGAATTGCAGTTATCCACCTCAAAATTATACACAACTGTAGCTATTTAAATTCTTTCTGAGGAAAGAATCAGCATCGTAGAAGTTAAGAAATGTGCTGTTATAATGTGCATACTTTGAGACCGGTATCTTTCAGTCTTAAACTCAGTGAAAGAATATTTTGAGTTACTATTAGTGATCATTCAATTTTGACTGGAAGTTTAAATTTCACCTAGTACATTTTAAGTAAAAGTTACTGAAAATATAGCTTTTAGATCTTCAGTAGAAAGAAAGATTATTTTTGGGTGTAAAGTCAGGATTTTAGGTCAGGAGTTGAAAAGGCAGTTAAATTAACACCACTTGCATCATCAGTTTAGATAGACATAACTTAAACTGAAACATGTTTTTTTCATATTTCAGCTGCCAAATTCTCCAATTTATGACAGCTTAATAGGTCATATTACGACAGCTGTCTCGCTCCATGAATGAAACTCAGTCAATTGCACATTTGAAAAATACATTTCATATTGGGAAGGCTGTGGAGGGCCAGTTGTAAAACTATCAGTATACTTTTTTGGGATTTGGCAGTTTTTAAAAATAATTTTGCCTTTCCTATCTGGATCTGTGGAGCCATGCATTTGAGCATTCAGGATTAGGCCAATCCTGCAAAAACAGGACACGCTGTTCCTAAACACAGGAAATCATTTGATGTAAAGTTGCAGATAAAAATCTTTCATTAATGCATATGCATTCCCACAAATTATTGTGTTCTGAAGTGGGTGCACTTGAGAGTAGTTATTTTCCTGTGTTTTGTGTCAGTTTCAGACTCTTGATTACATAGGACAAGGACTTATAGATAGAAGCAATAAATTGATCTTCTAGCGGTTCCTCATAAATAATGGGGAATGGTTTTGCTTTGATGTACAAGAGCAGTTCTGTGCCTGGTCAACAATCTTACTAAACAAGCCTTTTTGACACGTTAATGTTCCTGAGCAGTTTATGCAAGGATTACCTCCCTTATTGCCAATGTGATATCTATGAACTTTCAAAATAATTTTCACAGATTTTTAGCAAAACTTTCTACTATGCATAACATACTTGAAGAAAAAAAGATCACAAAACTAGTTCATGATTGGATTCTAGAGCCAAACACTAATTGAACTTGGTAACGATTTGGTAACTGGCAGATGTACAATAATAGGAAAACATTGCATTTGTACAATTTCTTCACAAAACATCCCTCCAATACGAAAAGTTTGATTAAGAGTGAATAATTTTCTGCTGATTTGAATAGGATTCACTCAAAATAAGTCAATTTAGATTCTATTTGTTGTCTTCATTCCCAGTAAGAGAGCACACAGTTCCTTCATTTTGTGTTTGCATCCCTTCACTGTGCATGGTGCTCCCGTTGAATTGAAGAGACAAGTGATACCTGACTTCCATACTTTCCTAATGCTCCATACCTGCTGCTAGAAAGGTGTCAGCAGTTGCACATGACTTCTGCACACATTGGCCTTGTTATTCTACTGGCCAGATTGTCACTGGATCAGCACAAACTGGAGTTGTAATTCAGCACCCTGCTGTATTCCAGAGGCAAAAACAATGATTGCAGATGCTGGAAACCAGATTCTGGATCAGTGGTGCTGGAAGAGCACAGCAATTCAGGCAACATCCGACGAGCAGCAAAATCGACGTTTCGGGCAAAAGCCCTTCATCAGGAATAAAGGCAGAGAGCCTGAAGCGTGGAGAGATAAGCTAGAGGAGGGTGGGGGTGGGGAGAAAGTAGCATAGAGTACAATAGGTGAGTGGGGAGGAGATGAAGGTGATAGGTCAGGGAGGAGAGGGTGGAGTGGATAGGTAGAAAAGGAGCTAGGCAGGTCGGACAAGTCAAGGGGACAGTGCGGAGCTGGAAGTTTGAAACTAGGATGAGGTGGGGGAAGGGAAAATGAGGAAGCTGTTGAAGTCCACATTGATGCCCTGGGGTTGAAGTGTTCCGAGGCAGAAGATGAGG
>NC_057727.1:39704206-39769684 GCF_004010195.1 Chiloscyllium plagiosum | reverse complement strand
TTCCCCACTGACCTATTGTACTCTATGCCACTCTCTCCCCACCCCCACCCTCCTCTAGCTTATCTCTCCACGCTTCAGGTTCTCTGCCTTTATTCCTGATGAAGGGCTTTTGCCCGAAACGTCGATTTTGCTGCTCGTCGGATACTGCCTGAATTGCTGTGCTCTTCCAGCACCACTAATCCAGAATCTGTATTCCAGAGGCAGCCAACTTTATGGGACCTGCTTGGGAAATGAAAGATTCCAATGAGCAATATCTCTGCACTGGGAACCCTCCAAGAGAATCTATTAAAGTCAAAGAATTTGAAGGGATCTGCTTCAGTTAATATTTACCCAGGGCATGTTAGGCAATTAAAAATCTAGTTTTTCGCCTGGATAACTATTAAACTGACCCTCTAACTCACCACACTAACATACGCAAGCACGCACACACACCCAACTATACCTCCCCACGATCCCTTACAACAGGCCGGTCTCTGAAAACTAACCCCACCTGACTAAACTGCTTCCCAATCTTCCCCAACTCGACACTTGAGCCACCATTCCTGCCCCTCTTCCTCATGCCCTGCTGGTGGACCTGACACCACCCTCTCAATAACATCCTCTTCCCTTCTGGACCTGATACCTGATCACCAACTGGAACAGAAACCCCTTCTTCATGCCACAAGCACTCTGAAACCTCGAACTATGCCCCACCCCCATTTTAGCCATGCTGCCAGTCTCAATACCATCCTTCAGCTGGCCTCAGCAGTGCCCTCCCTCACCTCCGATACCCTGCACCCTCATGTCGCAACGTCCCATTCCCCTGCCAGTGAACCCGATGACCCCGCCCCCACCCACTGCTGGAGCTGGCACACATGACCCCACCCTGACCCCAACTGGCCCTAAGTGTTCCATCATTTACCTGGTTTTCTGACACTGTCCCTGCTTCCCCCCCAACCCAGAACTCTAACTTTTTAGCCAACCACCAACTCAACTCTGCCATTATCTTACATACTTATCCCTTCACAGCAGCTGTCAAAGTGATTGGGCATGCTGCTTGATGTTTCAATCCCAGAACATGGCACATTGCCTGCTATAAAAGGAATCATGTTGGACTGACCCCATACATCCTACACCACAAAGGGACTGCTTGCTTTCACCTGTGCTCCATACTTCTGAAGGATTTTGGATCAGAACTGAGAGCTCAAGATGAGGAGCTCGGTACTAACAGAATATAAAACAGGAGCAGAGTGGGAAGCTGACTCTGATTGCCATTACTCAGAACAACCAGGCCAATGATTGAAGTGAAATGCCCCATCCTGAATATTTCTTGAAATACAGCCTGAATTCAGCATATTCCTGGTCTTTCCCTTTGGAGTATTATTTGCACTTGATTCAGTGCTTCCTCCTAATGGTACAGGACAAAAAAAAAACCTGCAGATGCTGGAATCCAAAGTAGACAGGCAGGAGGCTGGAAGAACACAGCAAGCCTGGCAGATGCTAATGTTACAGCAGAAATTCAAAAGTCATATGGTTATCATTGACTGAAAAAAAAACACATCATACCATTGTGTTGTATAGAACATTACAGGATAATATCTTGTGACTTCATATTATGTCAGCCATGATTGAATGGCAGAGCAGACTTGATGGGCCGACTGGCCTAATTCTGCCTCTATATCTTCCAGTCTTGAGGTCTTATGGTTTCCAGATTACAATTTTCTGATTTTTATTTTTAACTATATTGTGTGAGCATGTCTGCATATGCAGTTGTTTATTGCTTTATCGTCTCTGTTTTTTCTTAAATGGTTCCCAAGGCACACATTCTCAGTCACAAAAAGTTTAACTTTACTTGAACTTTTCCTTACCCAAAACTAAATCTAAAATAAAATTGTCTTTGATAGCTTTGTTTGTTATGATGTGTATATGTCAAATAATTGCATTTAATCCATCAGCTGGAAGCATAAAACTGGACTGAGAGAATCAATGAGAGAGTGAAAATGACTGACCTCAGGGCTCAAGGCTGCTGACCCAATTTGCATACATTCAACATTCCTGCCCCTTGAGTTGAAGAGAGCGGATGGACTGATCCAATGTGAAGTTTTGGTATGGTGGTGTGGCGTGTCGGATGGCGTGATATTTGTCATGGGGTGAGAGAGTTATATTGTTATATGCAAGTAAGACACTGTGAGATACTCAGTAAATAATGTGCCAGGCTAGTTGGAAATATTCACTCGCGCAGGACCTTGTGGCCTCAAGTTCTCTGGCGCTGTATTTAAAAGCTAGTTGAACACCAGTTCAGTCTCCAGAAAACGGGAACTGTCCTTCATCTTGTGGTAGTTGACCCAAACTTGGGCTTGTGACTCCTAAGAAGACCAAGTTAGTTCCACATTTAGAGGGAATGTTCTCTTAGGATGGGGTCACCGAGAGGTCAGTCTGGGTGATTGGAGAAGAAGGCCATCTCATCAGACCAATCTCATCTGGACATGCAGCATAGCTCCATGCTGAAACTTTACCAAAAAAAGATGGGTATCAGTTCCACAATAGAAGTTAATGTACTTCTGCTAGCCAAAAGCTTAAGTGGCACTACCTTCTATTTGCTATCTCCCACTCGTAGGGCCAAGACTCACTCTAATTTTGTCACTGCACATGCATCTTATCGTATGTAATGTACTCCAAACCTCAACATCACATGAGTCATGGGTCTCAGAACCACCTTATCCTCTCAAGCAACTAACTCTCCTGCTCTCTATGCTTTCCCCTCTCTCACTCACAGTGCACACCTCCCCACCTTGCACAGTTATGCACAATCACAAACTGTTTCTGCTCCTATTTCGATTATACTCAAGCCTTTTCTTGGTCTAATTGCAGGGGTGAATAAAACAGCCTATAAGCCTGTAACAGGGTCAGGAGGGCCAAAACTGACAGGACTCACTTTGAGGAAAGGAACTGGTGGGAGAAAACCAGGACTATTTCTAAGGTGATGAACTGATGTCAATGGGCCACCAGTATAGTCAGCAATCTTAAGCTCCTCTCTTCTTGCATGGCACAACACTAACACATTGCTCTGCACAAGCTGTTGTCTATCTTCACCCAGATTTTTCTTCTCTTCTTCTTTCACTCCCTACAGAACACTAGTGAACTAGATTGGATTTTTAGGGCAATCAACAATGGTCACATCGTCACCATGAGGTAAGTATTTCAATTCCAGCTTTTTACTAATTTCAGATTTAGGCATCTACCATTTGGGACTCAAAGTCATGTCTTCAGAACATTAAGCTAAGGTTCTGGATTGTTAGCCCAGCAACATTACCATCACACCAAGTCCTCCTTGGTGATGTGTAAAAATTGATGTGTAAAAAATGGGCTTCCTGCCATTTGATCTCACCATCTAAGGAAGGATGACTTAATGGTGACAGTTTTACCTGATGGTGAGAATTTGACTTTTGATCTGTCACTCAACTATGTGATCGCACTTGCCATATTCTCACCACCTCATGGATGGGAAGTTCATGCTCTGTAAATCTGCAAATACCACCAAAAGCAATGACCTTCTGAGAGTTGAGAAAGAGTTCTCATCTTCTGCCTCATTAATAAGACATCTTTGACAATCACCTGAAGTACCCAAATGCTTGAGACAGACCATTAAAACTAATTACTTGGACAATGTGCCCTTGCTTTAAGATAACTCCCCAGAAGTTACAATTGTAATACATGATCGTGTTTTGGTGTTAAAGAGAACATTCTGACACTTTTGTATGTTTTAACGTGTACTTTCTCTGCATAACCATACAAGCAGCTAAGAAGTGAAGTTGGAACACAACTTGCAAGTTGGACCCTGTCTGCTAATTGACCATCTCTCCATGTCCAGCTGAGATTTTAAAGAAAAGAAGATAGAACTCAACCCCAAAGCTGTATCTTCAGTAGAACATGTAACACAGTCTCTGCTTCTTTAAATAGGAAACATCAAGACTATCAAATTCAGTCTGAAACAAATACAGTCTCAAAACTCGCTCAGTCTGAAACTAGCGAAGTCACTGATCTATGAATTGTATACACTTTTACCACTTTTACCTGAACTCTCGTTTTTGGCCAACTTATCCTTTTCTACTCTTTTGTGTGTATGTATGTGTGTGTCTGTACAGCAAAGCCATGATGTATTTTAATATTTTATTTGGATCAGTATAAGCATGACACAACTAGCTTTTATCTTTGTTGAACTGTAGTAACTCTGTCCTATTAGTCCCTTTATGATTGTAATGCCGATACAAATTAGCATTCAGTGAATTGACAGATACAATTTTTAAAACACCTAGTTGTGGCCAAATGGGGAGAAACAAAGGGAACCATTTAACTGCTCCTCACCTGGTCATAACAATCTGGCTCTTCGTCAGCACCATTTTTTTCTGATTTTATTTTGGGTCACCACAATGCTGGTTGATCACCATTCTCCACTTCTTCCTGTCAAGCACCTATTTCTCTTCCAATTCCAATTCTCACCACACAGCATGTTTTTCTCTGGTTCTACTTCTTGCTGGCAGTCCATTCTCCATTAATCACCACATCACATTGCTTCTCCTTTTTGTTCTGTTCAACAGATGACAACACCATTTCAACCTTTTCTTGGCTGCACTATTTGATACTCCTATAATCTTCAGCAACCCCCTGATGTGTTAGTTTCTGATCATGTTCTTTCTTATTACTCTACATATCCATCTCAGCATCTGCATCTCATTAGTATGCAGTTGTTGTTCCTCTTTTCTTGATGCTGCCCAAGGTTCTGCACTAAATAACAAGATTTTGATCTAACAAGATATTAAATCTAACGTAGTACCTACATAATATGCAGGAAGTACATGCACTTTAAATGTGTTATTGATTAGAGAATCTTGAATTGATTCAAGTGAAGTTACTATCAATACCTTTACCCATTAAAAACACTGTGATAAGATCTACTTAGGCTTGGTAATAACTAAGCATAATTAAATTTAAAAACAGAAGAGAACATCAGAGTAAGAGTAGACCGTGCATCCTTTTGAAATTGCTTGATTGATCTTCAAATTCAACTCCATTTTCTTGCATAGATTAACTTGGTTATTCATAATAAATTGGTTGCAGGAGACAAAGCAACAAGTACTTCAACGTAGGAAGTGGAATGATGTCAAGATTGGTGTATCCAGGGACTGGACATACAAATGTACAACACAAAAGGAGGCTATTTGACCTGAAAGGTCTGTGGTGTCTCTTTGAAAGAGCTGTGGTACCTATGTTCCTCAGCTTCGAGTTATCCAACTCCCTTCTATAACTATTTACGCAATCAGTTCCCGTCATCTTTTCAGCTGGAGCTTTCCAGTTCTTGATAAATGAAAGAAAATCTCCCCTCCAGATCTTTTATTAATGGTTTTGTACTAAAAATCATTGGTCGACTCATCAGAGGGAATAACTTTTGTCTATTAACTAACAGAACCTCTCATCTTGAAAGTGTTTATTAAGTTTACTCTTAACCTTGTCTATCTGAGGGCATCAATCCAAGATTTTCTGATCTTTTCTCACGAACTGAAGTCCCTCCATTTGCGAAACTTTCAAAGTGTTTTTAAATCTTTCCTGAATTGTGCTACTCAGTATTGATCACCATACTCTATCTGGCCTAACCAGAGATTTATAAAGTCGCAGCATCATCCTTTTCTTTTCTTTTGTATTATATTCTGTTATTTATAAATCCAAGTAGACCATATGCTTTTTTTGACCATCTTGTTTTTGAGAATCGGTACACATGGACACCAAGATCTTTCAAAATCATTCCAACAAAGGGACTATTTCATCTTTATTCTTTCTAACATTTATTTATACATTGGTACTTTACTAGCTAACACTTTCTAGCACAGCTACTAACTTTTCTCATTTCAGTAGCTGTCTCTTTATATTTTATTTTATAAATCTATCTGTTTAGAGATGTTATTACACAGCTCTGGAGCAGGTAGACTCGAACCTAGGCCTCCTAACCTGAAAGTAGGGAAACTACCACTGTGCCACAAGAACCCCTGGGTCTCTTTATGTCTGTTCAAGTGAAATATTCTCTATTTGCATATAATTAACACAGCTAATATACAATTAATAGTGACAACCTGTTCAGCTGTATAGAATCCCTCACCATATTCCACTTGGCTAACTATTTGTCTAATCTCACGATTAGTTATTTGAAATAACAGTTTCATCACACTGCTAATAAATCAGCTGAGGTGTAGAGTTCCCAGAATTTCTTTGTATATCACAGATAAAACTGTCTTCACACAGTACTCCCTCTTGCTTATTCAAGCATGGCCAGAAAGCATTATATGTTTTGTAACTAAGGGGTAAATACAACCATAGCAACAGTAAGTTGTACACTTCTGATCATTCCAGCATTGACCATTGTTCTGGCACAGTTCATTTAGCAGAGGATGTGTGGGTAATGAGATTGTCTGTCTAAACTGGAACAGCTTGAAACCTTTAATGTGAAAACCACTATGCCTGAGATTTTTTGAGACTGATAGACCATTGCTATGCTTAAGCTTATCATGCAAGATGTAAGATAATAGGAGTCATGCAGGCTTTTGTAAGGATATACAGAATCCCTAAAAGCAAAATGAAAAGTACGTTGTAACAGCACAGGTCAGTCTAGCATGTGTCCACATTGTTAAACCCATGTATCATTTTGTTATACTTTTCAGACCCTTTAACACGACAGATTATAAGGTCAAAGTTTTGGAAAGGTCTTTGACATTGCTTCACTTTTTTCAGAATTTATCACATACTCAGACTGTGCACTAAATTACTTCATGTGTCTTTTGAGGTCTTTTATTGTCAACTAAATGCCAAGAGGATTAGTCAAATTATGTCTTTTTTGCTCTTTCTGTTCTTCCAATATAGCCATTTTTCTAAGGTCACTTCCAATTAATCATTAATAATTCCAAAATACTGAACAATGTCTTATCTGTCAATTTTAAAAACATTACATTACTAACTGATTGGTTGGAACCATGAATCTGATGCAAAAATATCATGCAGAGAGTAGGAAAAATCTCTATAGATTTAATTGGACACCATTAATAACATCCTCATTAAAAAAAAGTTGTCATTTTTGGCGCAATGAACTGGATTGTGATTCATTGGATACTTTTTGGAAGGTTTCATCGACTTATTTACTGATTGGTGAAGGTTATGACTTCATTTCTGGATTTGGATTCATTGTACAGATGCAATTTAATTTAACCTATTGGAGCCTGTCTGACAAAAATTAAATGTCCATACGATTGTCTCCCTAGTGGTTGCAATGAAGTCAGTCAGGTGGACTCTAAGGAAATGAGTTCTCTGTTTGGGATTGTTAATCTTGTCCAATCAGGGAGCCCTGGCTGACAGATATAAACAGAGGTTCTGTTCCCTCAAAGAGCTACGTCTGAATGAGATGAATAAATTTCAAGGACACTCCATGTGTAAATAACGGGTGTGACTTGGTGATCGGATATCAGTTTCTATGGAATTATTTCAGCCTCCACCAAGGTAGTGAGACATTTTTGCTTGTTGAAGAGAGAAACTTCATTTTCACTATTAATTAGGGTATAGCAATTCATTCTATGCAAGGATTGACAATGCCATCCTGAAGACATAATAGGCTTCAACATTAATCTGAGGATGAAAGCACAAAGATGGTCTTACCATCATGTGGTGTCCTTCCATTTGTCGTTAGGCATACTATTTCTAAATACTATTGTAGCCATGGTTAATCATACATAGTTGAATATTTGCCACAGAGGTCTGAAGCAGGAGGTGCGGGTTGTTTCCAAGCAAATGTGGGAATTTAGTTGCAGACTGATTAATGTCTGGATTTTCACATGGGTATGCTTTAATTGAAATGGAAGGGTTTTCCTGTCTATTTACAGCCAATGGTGGCAGGAATGGAGGTTGGTCAGATGAAGTGTGGGGCTCATTCAAACTATCCATGAGGAAAGCTGGTTTTCCTGAAGATGAAATCCAGTGATTGTGCCAAAGCCTTCCAGAGGGGAGCGGTATGTCCTTGGGGAACCTAATTCGACACGTTTATCATTGGGGACACTCAGGGCAGGACTGCCTCTTACTTCATCAATGCTGACCTGGAGGCCGTGGGGGAGAGGAGAGAAATCCTTTTCCATGAGGGTAGTCAGGAGGAGGTCCTCCAACAGTAGTACAGTAGTAGTGTTCAGTGTCATCACCTCCTTCCTTCTCTTCCACCTCCTCTTTCATTCCCTGCCTCTGTTCCTCCCGCAATAAGCTTTGGTTTGAAGATGAAATGGAGATAGGCAAGGAGGTAGCCAAGGAGCTGCCTGTAGCCACTATTGTCAATGTAAACCAAGAACCAATTGAACTTGAATATTGATTACCTTCTTTTGTAAAGTATTACTTGTGTGCCACTACATCAGGTGGCTCACTCCAAAATCTATTGTCTTTTGTTTATTCTACTTCCAGAGCTCTACTGTCCACAAGGTCTGTTCCTCTTTGAAGGAACATGAAAAGGAGTAGACAATCATAGCATCTGAGACCTTTGCAATAGGATTTTGGATCGCACTACTCAAATGATCAAGATACAAACATTCCATGTTCAGAAAACTAATGGTTGTCTTACACGCTCAAAGGATATTGCTTCTCACACTGGATCTTCCTATGCACTTTAAGGATTGGAGTAAAGGTCAAAGGTAGCCTGGATTGATAGAGGATGGAAGATTGAGTCTGTGCAGCTGCCAGAAGGGTTAAAGCATTATTAGAAGAAGTTTTTTGAGTAGTAACAGACTAGTTACGCATTACATACAGGATCATAGAAGGTCATTTGGCTAAAGGCATCCATACTGGTGTTTATGTTTTCATCCAAGCATTCTCTTATCTTTTCTCATTTAAATCTACCATCTAATCTATTCTCTCTCAATTGCTTGTCTCACCTCCTCTTAAATGCAACTTTATTATTCACTACAAACATTCAATTGTTGCAGCAAGTTCCACATATTTACCATTCTTTGGGTGAAGAGGTTTGTTCTGAATTCCTGTTGGACCTATTGGTGATTAACTTATATTGACGACCCCTAAAATATGCAGCTTGTTTATTTTGCATAACTTTGTTAACGTGAGGCATATTTCAAGGTACCTTTGTGTCTTTAGCCCATCGACTCATGCAGCTTCCAAACAATAAGTGGAAACAACTGGAAATGTACAACCTCTCATCTATCTTCTTTGAATTTTACTGACAATAGAAATCATTCCAGTTCATGGATCTCACTTGTCAGTCACTGAGTGTCTTTCCAACCATAGTCAATGATGCCATGTACTTGGGAGAATCCAGTATTACAGGTGCCCTCACTCCTTGTTTGGTTGTGTCAGTCATTAAATTAATGTGCTGCTCAGCTTTAGCAAAGAGAGTAAGCAATGGAAAGCCTTGCTATGCAATTGTCTTTGTCATGCTATTGAAGGCCAGGGCTAATCATTGGAATGAGTTTGAGTCTAAGAAGTTTGAGGTCAAAATGACTTTGGTGACCATTGGTGGGGCAGAGTGATCAATGGTGTGAAGTCATTGGTGATAAGGGTACATCATTGATTCATTTGAAAAAAAACCTACCTCATTCACCAGACTTTTGGTCAAACTTCCTAATACAGAAGAATGACATCCATTCTTGTCTCAGAATGTCTCTGTGAAGCATCTTGTGATAATTGGTGTTATTTAAAAGAGGACATGAACAATTTAGTGTTAACATTTTAATATATAGGGGTTTTAACCCAGAGGTTTTCAGTTTTCAGTTTAATATTTATCAATGTTAATCCTGCAGAATGGAATTTGAGAGACAGTGTTGGTACAAATGCTCATGTGTTAAATATAATGGTGGGAGTGCGGAGATGTAGCAAAAAGTTGTTAGCTTTATGCTTGCACCATACATGGCAAACTGCAGAAAATCAAGGTTTGGGGGACACCAAAGATATCTAAGGGCTGCCTAATTTAATATACAGAAGGGCTCTGGAAATGGGTACTCAGGCTGGAATAACTATTGCCACATCAGTATGTTTCTTTGTGTCTTAATTCTTGTTGTTTGTACTTTTATCCCCCCCCTTGGCCATCAGTGGTGATTCCTTTCTTTGATATTTATTACAATAGCAGTTTCATCTGGTTACATTTATTGCTGAATCAGTTTATAATCTTTGTTAAGCTTGCTTATTCCTTAGTTATTTCAGTCCCTTAGTTGTGGTCATTGCTAAAATCCCTGCAATATGTCTGGACTGATGAGAAATATTACAGCTGGGCCATACAGGATCTTGCTGACAGTTCATCTTTAGGCCACTAATCAATTCTCTTTCCCTATTGGAACGTACATAGAGTTATGAAAAAAATAACAACTGGTAAAAGAAATGCTGAGTCCAGCAAGGTTAAAAATTCATACCATGTAGTCCCAGATTCTGTTAAAATACATCTTCAAAGTACTATTGTCACTTTAACTGCCCATTTGAAACTAAATATGTAAGTGAATGGGAGAAATGAGGCAAATAAATCAGATTTGATCATATTGTATGATTTGGATTTGGAATATCTTAAACCATATTATTGCCATTTCTCAAATGTTCAGGCACGGACTTTACTCTCCTCTGGGTGTGCAGACTTGGGAAAGTCTAAAATAAAGAAAAACCATGAAACAACCACCTCACCCTCAAACCCCTTATGCGCTCCTCATTCCCAAAATCTGCACCCACTTTGGCAGTTCAAAACCTCCAAAGCCACCTGTGAGTTTATGCATATTTTGTATTTTTATGCCTGTTTTTGACAAGTACAAAGACTGCCTTAACTCCTCAAATGTCATTCTGGGACCATTTCCAAAGGGGTGCCCAAGCTACTTAAACCCTGCATTCCTTATGGCTAACCCACCTAGCCTGCACATCCCTGGACAATATAGACAATTTAGCATGGCCGATCCACCTAAAGTGTACATCATTAGACCATGGAAGGAAACTGGAGCTCCTGGAGGAAATATACACAGACATGGGTAGAACATGCAAACTCCACACAGACAGTTTCCCAAGGCTGGAATCAAACCTGAATGCCTGGTGCATTGAGGCAGCAGTGCTAACCACTGAGCCACCATGCTGTATATGATGGAATTTGTAATTGTCGATGTTTATATCACCATTTGAATTTCAAGGTGCTGGTGTGATGCAAGTAATGGCCTACAGATAGATCTCTTTAGTCAAAAACCCACTGGGATGTACTGACCAATAACTAAACAAGCACCGTGACTAGTGGAAGGCAGCAGGGAAATCATCAGGAGAAAGGGGGAATCAACCAGGAAGTGGGCAAGGCAGGAGCAAGAATTAGGCTGATGGTAGTAGGCACTACTTGTGATGTTAACATAGAGTCAAGAAGAAAACTTTTTTATCTGCAGTGTTCCATTAAATGTTATTTTTAAAACTCAGTCTTTTAGCTCTAAAGTAAGCTGCATACAGCTCTTTGTTTGCCGGATCTCCTAGATGACCCAAAGATCTTCTGTTAACGGTAGTAGTTCTCCCCTGTGCTGCTCCTCATAATCTGGAACATCTTTACATTTGTTGCACTTTGGGCTCAGAATGTCCATGTGCATCCTGCCTGCCATATCGGGTATTCCTGTGCCCACTGCAGATCTGTATAACGGATACAATGGTTTTGGATTTCTATGCTGGTATTGTGTTCACCAAATAATGATTGGAATTTTCTACATATGATTTCAATTAATCTGATCAATCTTATAGTGCTGCACCAATTTTAATAATTGGTGAATTTGTTAGATTCATTCGCATGTAACATAGAATTCTACACCTGAAATGAATTTTTGCTAATTTGGTCAAATGACTTTGTCTAACTCGGGATAGGAAGCAGTGTGCAACAAAATATTCATTATTGTTCATAACTATAGATGCACACATAGATGGAAACCAGTGTTAAAAATATAAACAACAAACATTTGGGCCACTGCAAAATTAATTTGTTGCAATTAAACTTCTCTTTGCTTTTAGTAAAGTGCTTATACATACATTCCCACTATGGCATTTACTTATTCCTCAATCTGTTACATGAATCGGCTGCAGCGATTCAATGATCCATTAAACTACACTAAAGATTGTGGGAATCATTTACTGGTAGCATGTTATTTGCATAGGCCTACATTTGACATCATTGGTTTTCATGCAATTACACTTAGTTTGTGCTACTTTAATGTGAAACTCATTGTATAGAGGTAACTGAAAATGAATTCAAATGCAACAAGTACAAACAGCACAACTGTGTAAGTCCCACTATAACAAACTTTGAAACAATTTTAAAGTAGTTTTACCTTTGTCTAAAATGTTACAAATGTTTACTTAATATGTGACAGATTAATAGATTATAGTAGTTACACAAAGGTTGAGGCAACTAATTGCTCTCTAATCAAATTACTATTGTAGTACTTCGCCAGTCATTCGTTGCACATTTAGTTGGTGTGAGCAGATCTGATTGTCAAAAATGGAGTAAGATATCATTAACCTGAATGTTTGAGTTGCCAATATGCTAATATTGTCAATATGTGACTGCCACTATTAGTTATTGAATTAGTTGATTGGATTCATTATTGTTTCCAGCTAACTACTATGCTGGAGTACTTGAAATTAAATGGGCTTTGATATGCCCACAGATATAAACTGTGGTGCAGTCGCAATGTTCATGCCCCTGCACTGGGAGGCCTGGGTTCACATCTCATCTGCTCCAGAGATGTATAATAATATATCTGAACAGGTTGACTAGAAAAGTAGTGAATAGATCTTTAACAAGGTAATGAAGTACATTTTTCTCAGTCATTCACTCTCGCTCACCGCAAAGATTTCAGCAGACATCTGCAGAACACAACTATTAATAGAAATAGATTTAGAAGAAGAATCAGATTAACCAATCAAAGTGTTCAATTTAAATACAATTTTTAATTTTTGGCCAATGTTAAAGCTAGTGTGCAAAGGATGGATACGATATTTTCAGCAATTCATTTCTCTGAAGGTGGTGAAATGGGAGGATATGTACACTGTTTGGAAATAGCTTTTATATAACATACTTGCATTGTGTAGCAGGCTTTTGCTTTGTAGTTGGCAATCTTGGTTTCTTGGATTGAGACATTTCCGATGTGGTAAATCTAACTAACCCACATATTTTGCAGACATCCAGTTCTGCATTCAGATAATTGACCACAAATGCAATCTGGGAAAATGTAATACATAAATGAGATTCAACTTACAACATAAGATCTCTGCTAATAAAAGAAAGTCTTGTATATTCAACTCACTCTGGACTTTAGTGAACTTCCACATTCAGAGAAATTATGCAAAGTCTGCCCAAAACAGAATGATGTTAACATCTGGAGAGAAATTCCTGAGACATCACATACAGAAAACGTTAGCAGCTCTCACCTTCTCAGAGACTACCAAGTAGACAGCATTCCTTCTTGGAAAAATTGTGGAAAAAGACCATGATACTGTCTAACAAAAGATGCAATTTTTTATCAATCAAAAGAAAGGGTACAAGATATTGTAATTTTCCCAAGCCTTTTTTAACTTGGGGAAACATTATCCTGGCTTCTAGTTTCCTTTGAGTTGTGTAAAAAGTACAAGAGAATCTTGTGTGCTGATTCACTGTCTGATATATATATCTGTGGAAGCTGATAATTGAAGAAAATTGTTTTACTCAGCCTATAGAATTGCCATTTGAAAAAATGTGAACGATTGTTCAGTGTCCCTATCAGTTCGTTCACGGTCTACTTAACTCCTTCTTTTCAATTACTTAAGTGTTCAAATTCCAACAGAGGTGTATTCTGAAATATATTTTATATGTGTAAAGAAGATTTTGTGCTCACCTTGCTTGAAGGGCTTATCATGTATTTCAGCATAAGATGTTATAAACAACTAACCAAGACATTTACCTGTGCAGAAAGTAGCATATTTCATTTGCATTCACATTATTTTTGATTATCCTGGAGTTGAGACATTGCTAAGTACAATATGACATGGCCCCGCATAGTGTTTGCCTTTGAGTTCAATGTGAAGCACAGTTTTCTTTATTTGATGGCAACAGAATGATGTCACCAGTATGATGACATCTGTGCATTCCAGACAGTGTGCGTCAGGACAGCTTTATATTCAGTGACAAGTTCTGTCTCCTTTAACTGCTGTTGTCACAACGTTTCATTAAGCAGGTGGATATATCAAGCCAGTCCTGTCTGTCAGCGCTTGTCAGCTTGAAAACTATAGCAGACTCTAATTTTCTAAACTGGCAATTCACTGCACAGTTAGATATTGTCAAGAGTTGATAATTACATTCTAGAGGGGCAGGTGAGCATATCCCTCATCATTGAATATCTTCTGATGTTTGATCTGCTTATCTCATGAATGAAGATCTAACATTGACTTAGAGGGCTGGAACTTCATTCACTGCACAGTGGAAATTTTCAACCAGATCTAAGTGATTTATTGCCTGTTGCAAAAATGATACTGAAATGTGCCTTAAGAATTGCACATAAAATACAATCAAATCAAAGTTAATTGGTTGTGTCACACCACAAGAAGAGCTTTAATTTTTTTTAGATGAGACAAATTATGTTTGACCAATCAAAGGATTTATATCATTTCTTTCAATGCATTGAAACTGAACTGTTTCCATTCTCAAGCTAAAATGTTATCGTCAATACTTCGAAAGTAATCAAAACTGGATTAATTTGCACAGGTGTATCGACTTACGCCAGTCTTACTTTTTATGCTGTGCCAAAAACATGGCCTCAACAGTGAAGAGTTTTGTGAATTTTTATAAATATATAAATTAGATAATAGAAAATATATAGAGCTGTGGAGAAAGAGCAAAGGATAGGAACTAATTGGATAGCCTCTTATAAAACTAGTTCAGACACAATGGGCAGAATTGTCCCCGGTGCTGTAAAATCACAAGACTGAAACTAAAAATGTACTCATGGAATGTTGGGGTAACTGGCAAAGCCAACATTTATTGTGCATCTCGAATTGCCCATGAGAAGACGGTGGTAACCTAACTGCAATAAGCTGAGTTGTGAAGGTTGTTGTGATATATTGTTTGACTTGCTAGGCTACTTCAGAGGTCAGTTAAGGGTCAATCACATTGTTGATGGAATAGAATCACAAATAAGATCATAAAAATCATGATCATTGGAGCTTGAGTAGGCCATTCAGCCCATCATGTCTGCTCTACCATGCACCAAAATCATGACTGATCTGATCATTGTCTTAACTCAACTGCCCCACATATCTCCTCCCACACCCCTTGACTCTGTCACAAATTTGTCTAGCTCAGCTTTAAATATATTCCATTACCCACCCTCCACTACCTGCTGGGGTAGGAATTCCATACGCTAATAACCATCTGAGTGAAATAAAATCACTCTCATCTCTGGGATGTGGGCGAGGGGGGGTGGGAGTATCTGCTTATTTTGCAATGTAACCCCTAGTTGTAGGTAGCACAATGACAGTGTGGATAACACTGTTGTCTCACAGTACTAGAGACTGCATTCAATTCCAGCCTTGGGTGACTGCCTGTGTGGAGTTTGCACATTCTCGCTGTGTCTATATGGGTTTCCTCCCACAGTCCAAAGATGTGCAGGTTAGGTAGATTGACCATGCTAAATTGCCCATAGTGTTCAGGGATCTAACATTGACTTAGAGGGCTGG
Source organism: Chiloscyllium plagiosum (assembly GCF_004010195.1). Classification (NCBI taxonomy): domain Eukaryota; kingdom Metazoa; phylum Chordata; class Chondrichthyes; order Orectolobiformes; family Hemiscylliidae; genus Chiloscyllium; species Chiloscyllium plagiosum. The sequence continues at coordinate 39,753,973 of NC_057727.1, read as the reverse complement.
AACTTCATTCACTGCACAGTGGAAATTTTCAACCAGATCTAAGTGATTTATTGCCTGTTGCAAAAATGATACTGAAATGTGCCTTAAGAATTGCACATAAAATACAATCAAATCAAAGTTAATTGGATGTGCAGGCTATGCGGGTTAGCCATGGGAAATGTGGGGTTACAGGGTGGCAGGGGTGGGTCTGGGTGGGATGCTCTTCAGTGTTGGTGTGGACTTACACCCAAAACATTGATTCTCCTGTTCCTCGGATGCTGCCTGACGTGCTGTGCTTTTCCAGCACTACGCTCTCGACTCTGATTTCCAACATCTGCAGTCCTCACTTTCTCCTCAATGGGTTGATTAGCCTGTTTCCACACTGCAGGGAATTCTATGGTTTTAGCTTCCATCACATAAGAAAGCATTACCTCAGCATTTACTTTGTTAAGCTCCCTCCGAATCTTACATGTTTCAATAGGTCAATAAGATTCTTCATATCCTCACACAGTAAGCCCCTTTTTAGGTTGCCCTGTTTTAGATCATTCTGCTTTTCAATCAGTAGATACCATTTGGAGTTCATTTAACATCATTCGGGTTATATGGCCTGATCAGTGACATTTTGGAGTAATCATTCTTTCTTGCTGCTATTGCTGATATTCCTAGTCACTGCCAATCTTCCATTTCCCTGATTCATCATCTCATTGGTTCTCCAGCTTGTGGCTTATGCCTACATTTCTGTAACGTTCGGCTGCTCTTTCAGACTCTTGTTGCTTCTTTAACACGCCCTTGCTCACAATGAGGATTCAGAGACAGTATTGGTGAGTTGAAAAGACAGCAGAAAGTCATGGGGTCAAGGAATACGAGAAGGTGTCAAGCTGGAGGATAGGGAACAGGAGAGGCTGGGAGCAATAGTATTGCCAAGACAGACATGGTAAACCAAAAGTAAGTTTAAAAAGGTCAGCTTATTTCTTTTAGGTTTTAATATATTTTATTTTAAATGTTATTTTATTTGTGAATGTAGGAATTTGACAATGAGAAGTATTCCAACATAAAAGGTATAATGCTTTGATGTTTTATTCTGATGAGAAACATCATACAGAACCCAATATAGCACCTTTGTCAACTCTAATGGGAAAATCTGGTTAGGCTAACATTCTTTTCATTTAGAGTTGTACTTTTCACATGCAACAGCTGCAACACAGCACCAGCATTGCCATTTATATTTTGCTTTATTTAATTGAGTAGATTTTAAATTCAGAATTATTACTCAGCAATTTTCCATAGTTTTGCTATGGAGCTTTACTGATTATACTATAAATAGAATACATGCCTTGTACCTCCCTAATACCATTTAAACTGCTGGTTTCAAGAGAGAAAGAAAGGAAATAGATTTCTCCAATCCTTACCTGCTAAGTTAAATAGGCTTCAGCTCTTCAGTCTTACTATCTGTTGTTTTCTCTCTCAAATCACTTTTGACCAGACAGTACTTTTTCTCAAACTGCACTAAATTCCCTTTGTTAAGTATTTGGCTTGACTACTCTTAAACGAACCTGCTGCTATAGGTCAGACTAGTCAAGGTGGCAGATTATCTTGCCGAAAGAATGTTCGCAAATCAAATGGATATTTACATCAAATCCATAGTTTTGGATCGAATAGTTTACAAAGTGACATTTTCACTTAATTTTACCTTTAGAAAGATGCATGGAGCTCAAGCATCCAAATGAATTACTATTCCAGGAAAAGAAACACACTTTTCCTAAACATTATGATTGTTAATGTGAGGGTAAATTTGCATTCCTGGAAAGCAAAAACAGTCAAATCTGGGCTTGGTGGTGCTGGTCTGATCTGATAAATAGGAAAACAGACTTTTATAAGAAATTAATCATCTTTATAAAATGGAATCCAAGTTGTTAGAATTTGTGAACATGACTCATCCTGGTTTCTGCTTTAGCTAGGTTCCCTACAGTGTGGAAACAGGCTCTTCGGCCCAGCAAATCCACCCCAACCCTCCAAAGAGTAGCCCACCCAAACCCATTTCCCGCTGACTAATGCTATGGGTAATTTAACATGGCCAATTCACCTGACCTGCATATCTTTGGACTGTGGGAGGTAACCAGAGGAAACCCATGCAGACACAGGAAGAAGGTACAAACTCCACATAGACAGTCACCCAAGGCTGGAATTGAAGCTGGGACCCTGGCACTGTGAGGTTTATCCACTGAGCCACCATTAAACTACAGCAATTTGTTTTGTAACAATGAACTGAATTCCCATTTGTGCCTTTTAAACATTCGTATTGGTGTACAACTACATGAACACAATAGTCATACGTAAATACATGTGTAACTTATTAATCAAGGCATTCCTTTCAATTTTCTTGTCCTTTCCTGAACATTCTGACTGACTGTGTAGATGTTCTGGGAATTCTGATTTATAGTGACAAGTGAGTCTTTTCTCTGTCTGAGTTTAGACAGTGAAGTCTGGCAAGTGATACAAAGTGGAGAGACATTGCAGTTGAGTTCAATTCTATCATCAAATTTTACAAAAGAGGTCACTAGGCAGCAATTGGAGCAGAAATCCCTGTTGGGTGCTTCAGCTTACTAGGTTAAGAGTGCTAATGTCAATTGTTTTATACCTCCTGACATCCTGGAAAATTCAGCACCAACTTATAATAAAAAATGGGACTTTTCTTAGCCTCCGTAACTCAGTTTCACTCTAGCAGTGTAAAGGCTGACTGAGTAATTGAAGAAGATGAAGGGAAATTTGTTAGAATCATGAAATGTGAAATCCAGATATCAGACAATTGATGTACAGTAAAGCATAGCTCACCCTGTAGAGAAGAGAGTTAAGGATTTTATATTAAGGTGATGACAGTTCCTAAATAGAGTCTGTATTATGCACAACCGAACTAGTACTTCATGTCAGGTGAAGTGAAGCTAGCCAGCTCATTTCTTTCATTGTTTTTTTAATTAGAATGGTCCTGTACTTAACAACGAGCAGTCTAAGAAAGTATATCCAAACTGAAAGCAAATGAACAATGCAAGCACTAATGCTGTGGAATTAGTCAACCCTGTACCTTCTCCCTCCCCATTACCTAGCTTCACAGAAGTGTACTCAATATTCCAATGTTGTAGATGAAGCACCAACAGCAATTACAGCCAACATGTGGCACTTTCTCTATGCAAACTGAAAGAAATTACTGAGAGTTGAGTGATTTGTGTCCTTGGAGAAACTAATTGACCTATTGCAATTCATTTTGTCTGAGTAACTCCTGAAGCCTTGTTATTCAGGTCACTGCATTCTACTTTGCAGCCATTAGACACCTGGTAGGCACCACAATGAATCTGACCATACCTTTTGTTATCTAGTTAGCAACAGGAAAGTGATGGGAAATGACACAAATAATCTATTTTACTTTATGAAATTTGAATGCTTGTTCAAATATATTAATACATTAGGCAGCGTGAATCTTAATTGAAGTAAGTCCTGGGTTCCTTTCTTTGCAATTTCAAATATTCTTTTTCTTACTTTTTGAATATGCATTCATCTTTGACTAAGAAAACAGTAACCTGCCCTGAGGGTAAGCCAACCATTCCATAATGAAGCCAAGCATTCTGTAATGAGATGAGTTTGAGCAGTTTTAGCAACACCAAGTTGTCTTTCTCTTATATTTGTTTAAATGGACCTTTTGTATTTATGTTCTGGATAATTTGAGAATATGTTTCTAAAAGAGATTCAGTACAGACTTTTCAAATACAGAGTGCAGTGTCACTTAAGAAATATTGAATTGCGCTTTATAATATTTTGCTGTCAATGTAGTCATGCTTATATACACACGTCAAAGAATATATCCTGGGTCCTTGCATGATAAAATTAATCTGACCCTGCAGTCTTTACAATCTATATCTCATTCAGCTTTTACATGGTTGTTGCTAATGAAGAAATTCTGATAAGTCAGTATATAGAAAGATACTAAGAAGAAACAAGAGATGAAATTTCACAGGGTTATGAACAATAGTTGGATTGGACAGTAAGGCAAGAAATGCTGTGATACAGAGACAACTTGGAGATGAGAACATAGAGGAAATATATCTATTAGATGACAAAACTATTTTGAGCATCCTGCCCAAGATTGCAACAAAGTAATTTGACGAACTCCAACAGAAAAATAGCAGTATTCTGGTTTAGAGATAACTTGATCTTTGTATAGAGTGGATTGGACACTAAAAATGAAATTCAAATTCCTGGATGTTGCTTTAGGAACAGGATCCATTTGTCATCAGAGGACTTAGTGAGGCCCTGACAATTGATAGGTAAAGAATGAGGAAGCACGGATAGAGGTTAGATGCTATTGGTCAGACTGTAAGAGGTATTATTACTGAAAATTTCATAGTCCCATTTGAATGACCCACAGATGATCATGTTTAGTGATTTTGGAGATTGGAGATTAGAGTGTGAATTTTTATCAGAAATCAGCTAAGTGCTAGTTTTGATGAATTTCACGGAGTTTCACTCTCCAAGGCCTGGTGGATTTCCTCATGCTACCTTCCAAAACCAGCCTCATTACCTATGCACTATGGCTCTATGGCATCCTACTCATTGTATCCTCCTACTTACCATAGGCGGAAGTAATAGCCACTGCTGGAACCTCCTAAGAGTAATGGCGCTAGTAGCATCTGTAAATCCTACTAGTGTACAGGGCAAGCACTATCAGTTTGGAGCTGCCCTGCATGGTTCCTGTCAATTCCCCAGACAAGTTGGACAAAGGGGAATTGACACCATGCTTTGATGATAAGGACCTGAAGGTATTGATGGTTGAGGTGTGGTGGAGCAGGGTCATCCTCATGATTCAGGACTGTTAAAGAGGCCACTCCACTAGATACTGCCAGCCTGGTATGAGATTGTCACCTGGGCCAGTGCAGTTTCCATACTCTGGAGAAATGCCTAGCAATGCAGGAAGAAGATCAATATCCTTCTGCGTTCCACAGGGTATTCTTGCTACATCACAATCACTCAGTCTCTTCTACTCCATCTACCTCCAGCCAAGGATCATTGATTACCACTTTAACTATTGCCTGCAAAATCTTTCATTATTTTCTCTCACCCACCCAAAGCCCCCATACAACTAACTCTGCAAGGTCTCTGTGCAGCCTCTGTCGCTCAATCTATATAACTCTTTACCATTTCCCCTCCTGCACCATCACTAGCAATATTGCAAGGCACTTTCATTCATTCCACAGGAACATGGGCCACAAAAGGGCAGAAAGTATCAAGATGGGTGGTGGGATGCCAGACATTTGACTCTTCACCTCTACACGAAAAGGATTCTGATCCTGACTGACAGTCCCAAATGGCTTAAAAACTGTGCCCAAGCCCTGAAATCGATATTGAAGGCTGTGGTTAACTTACTGTGCTGGTGTGCACTGAATGATGGTTGTCTTCATTGACTTGACCTAGGATGACTCTCTCTTAGACTTTGAGACATGGTCATTTGGTTGAAGCGCATTCAGTGTGTTTGCTGCATAAGTTGCTGGCACATGCTATAGTTGAGAGATTGACAACAGCATCCTGCAGTATAGCAAAATGTCCACTCCTTTTAGTGATAACTGCTGAAACCATGACAGCAGCCTTGCTTTGTGTCCATGTTCCACTTAAAGATATGTAAAAAGAGAAGTACTGGCAGCCTTTGAGCCCTGGCTGAGGGGGCAACACACAAGGCTGTGAACAACTATGTAGATACAACATGAATAAGCACTAAGTGAGGAAGCAAAAAGGTCTGAGCTACAGTCTGGTCGAATCCATGAGATGGATGATTGTCCCTAAATGCAAAGTGACCTGGTAGCAGCATCACAGTGAAAGTTGTAGTGAGCTCCAGAGCTGTGCTGAAGTGCATTAACATATTGTAAGTGGATTGGAGCTGGGCCATGAGAATGCGGTGAGGCTGGTATGTGTCAATGCCAGCACCCAGGCTGTCACTGCCCATGAGTATGTCCTACGATGTGTTCAAGACAGAGGGAGGAGTAAGTTGCAAGGTGGAGTCACTGGGTTACTGCTCCAATCTTTGTGTTGGGTGTTGTTGCTGACTAGTTTCGATCTAGAGGGTAGAAAAATGGGAAAAATGAGGTGAGGTCAATTAATAATGAGGTGTTAATGTATGCTAATGCTTTTCACTGCCCTCTAGCAAAAAAATATTGTCTTGTTGTTCAACACTCATTTAGAAAATGTGACCCTTTGCCTTCAACATTGAGAAATAAGCTCACTGGTGATCTCATACGATTTTTCCAATAATCTCAACCAAAGTTCATGTCATTCAGGGGCTCAGAGAATCCCACCCCAGATGCCAAAATCATTTATGGACATATGACTTGAAAGAGAGCAATTATCAAAAGAATTACTGGCTGGAGAGGTCATTACATGAAAATGAACAGAGTGTAAGCTAAAAACGGGCTCTGGGGAATTCTTCTGTTGTTGAAAAAGGAACCTAGTGAACATGCCATCAAGATAGTGCAGCTAAAGTTGGATATCATAGGATATGATGGATAACTATATAATGACAAGTTGAATAGAACTGAATGGTGCCATTCAAATTTTAAGGTTTTTGAATTACGCAAATAAGGCAGAAGATTTCTTAAAATCTTAAAAGATAAGTCTTCTGGAGGCATTTAACATGGAAAACAGCATCATTAACTGGCTTTTCAGACACTATACCAATGATCTTGCATTAGGCTAGACATTCAAAGACATTATTTTGTACTGCATTGAGAAAAATTAACTAGTGGACTCAGCAGGCAGCCATTATTGAACTCACTTTATTTACACTTCACTAACAAAGCAGGCAGCAGAGAGTATAATGCAACAAAATACTTGGATCTTACAATTTCATGTACTTCCTCTCCAATTTAAAAAAAATCAACTTGAACGTGAAAATGTAAAATGACATATTTGCATAATATCCAAGGGTACAATATTACTTAACCAATATTTACATACCCAAAATTTAATGGAAACAGAAATTGCTGGGTAAACTTAGCAGGTCTGGCAGCATCTCTGGAGAGAAAGCAGAGTTAATACTTTGTGTCCAGTGACTCTTCCTCAGAACCTGCATTTTTCCAACAGTTACTGTTTTTGTTTCTGATTTCCAGCATCTACAGTTCTTTTGTTTTGATTGAAATTTAACAGGTTTATTTGCTTATTTGTTTAATGTATACACAACCAAAACATAAATGGCTGATACACAGAGTATTTTATATCTAAGAAATATGTTTTTCTTCACACAAGCATGTCTTTAACTAAAATAGCATAATGTGACAATTTAGACTGAAAATATTAGTTTGCTTATTTCCATCTTACATATGTTCAACAAATTTAACTAGCATTTTTTTTCTATCTGGGCATCCTTTTCCATTTACATTCACTTGATTATTCCCTCTCTGACTGTGTCAAACCATGATTACAATCTTATACTCCACAACCACCTGATCAAGGAGCAGCGCTCCGAAAGCTCGTGCTTCCAAATAAACCAATGGATTATAACCTGGTGTGAATTTTAACTGTGTCAAGCCATAACTTTGTCTTTTGTTATCATCTCCACTGAATGATTGGTGCTGTAATATTGACAGGTTTGTCTAAAAATGGAGAAGGAGAATCGACGTTTCTGAAGAAGGGCTTTTGCCCGAAACGTCGATTCTACTTCTCCTTGGATGCTGCCTGACCTGCTGCGCTTTTCCAGCAACACATTTTTAAGCTCTGATCTCCAGCATCTGCAGTCCTCATTTTTCCTAGGTTTGTCTAAATAAAAGATTTTGACTTACTTTGCACATTTTGTGTATTTTGCAATACCAGCAAACTCTCAGTTAGTTTTGAACCGCTGGAAAAAATTGGGTTTGTTTTGGACTTGTCCTATGCTTTCTGTTTTCCAGATTTCCTCTTTCAAACATTTTACCTACATACACTGTTGGAGTATCTCTTCAATCTTCACGCGATATGCAAATGCATCTAATCTCTCCAACTCCAATCAAATACTTCTCCTCATCATAGAGTCATAACGTCATACAGCATGAAACAGACGCTTCAATCTAACCAGTCCAATGCGACCATAATCCCAAATCAAACTAGTCCCATCTGCCTTTGCATGGCTCATATCCCTCTAAACATTTCTTATTCATGTACTTATTGAAATATCTTTTAAATGTTATGACTGTAACCACATCCACTACTTCCTCTGGAAGTTCATTCCACACACGAGCCCCTTTTTAAAATTTTTCTCCTCTCACCTTAAAAATGTACCTCCTGGTCTTGAAATCCCCCACCCTAGAGAAATGACACCTGCCATTCACCTTATCTATACCTCTCATGATTTTATAAACCTCTATAAGGTCAACCCCCAACCCCCCCACCCCAACACCTCAGTGATTTTTCACCAGGACCTTCTGACCAGCACTAAACTCGCTAACTTGTGTATCACAGAATATCTTTATTTGGTCTTGATTTTCTCTGACTTTATTATTGACATCAGTATGAAACAAACTTGTTCTAGGAGCTTGCTTAAGCACTAACTCATAAGTTGAGCAATATTTTTTATTCATTCACAAGATGTCAGTGTCACTGGCTAGGTCAGTATTTATTGGCCATTCCTAATGGTTAGAGGGCAAATAAGAGTCAACCACATTGCTGTGGGTTTAGAATAGTTCAGACCAGGTAATGATGTCAGATTTCCTTCCCTAAAGGACATGAATGAAGCAGATGTTTTTTTCTGACCATTGGCAGTAGTTTCATGGTCATAGTTCCACTCTTAAATTCCAGATTTTTATTGAATTCAGATTCCACTATCTTCTGTGGCAGTATTTAAACCCAGGACCCTGGAACAACACCTGGATCTCTGGAGTAATAGTTAATAACAATAATAGTAATAACAACATTACCACGAGGTCATCACCTCCCCTAAATATTTTATAAGCAGTGAAGTTATTCTGTAAGTAACCATAAAATTGTCTAACCTGTGTTAAAAAGAATTATGGCGATTATCGCCTAGTTTATCATCGACCATATAAATCTGCAAAGGCCACTTTGCACTCTTTATACTTCTTTCTTAGCATTATTCAATGCTGGTTGTTATGGTGGTATTTAAATTTTTTTTATTCCATTCTTACTCATAAATATTTCAAACTTTTCTGATATAAACTGTGGAGCATGTCTAACACCAACACATCTGGCAACTTGTAAAATGCAGGCTAATTTCTCAAAACCCCATTAGTTTAAGCTTCTGTGGTACTGGGCATTGTCTCAATATTTATCTGTTTGTTGTTGCTATCAAACAAGGGACTATGATTGTGCACTCTTGGTGAAGTTCCTCGAAACATTGGTGAGTAACGACTTTTAAACCCCATAGGAGACAGTTGTGATCAACACTTATGAAATAGCCTACAATTTCTTGTCATCAAACTCTTTCGTCCTACCCATTCACGCCATAGTTCCTCACACTACTGAAAATCATGGCCTTGTAGGTTTTTTTTGTTGATTTCTCCGCCATTTCTTTCACAAGCATGCAGTAGCTAAATTAATCAGGAAGTCCGGAAGATTCACATTTGCATGATCTGTTAATTTATTATATTTGATATCCAACTGAAAACTAATTGTAGCATTTGGTATGCCGTGCTCAAAGAGCATATTGTGTTGCCTTTACACTTTCTGAATGTCAGTCATATTTTTTTGATTGCTATTGGGAAAGAAAACAGCCTAATTTTCTGTAGTTTTTGTGAGCCAATTTCTTCCCATTGCAGAGACTTTATTTCCTCTGACTACTACAAAAGACAAGTAATAGGATGTATTATCAGAATGCACTCAACAGTATTCCAGTGTTAGGTGAAGAAAAAGGGATGACCTGTCAGCTTCACTCCATGTTTTTTTGTAAAAGAATGTAACTTAGTGACTTCTTGTACCTTCCTTCCAATAAAACAGACAGTTATATGCAGATGTATAACTGAGAAAACTTAGCTGTGATTTTAATTTTTACACAGAATTCTGGAACTATATCTTGAGCCTGTTTGCTCTCATCTGGATTTTTCTTTTGGTCACCATCTCAGTACAACTCTTGATCTTTTTGTTTCATATCTATTGTATGCACATTTGAGGATTTCCAGAATTCTAACTAGGATGATAACCTCCCAGGAGCACAACCAGGTGTGCAGCGTAATACTATGACCTGGAGCATTACTATTTCCTATATTCCCAAATGCCATATGGCTGTGCCTGACATTCTGACAGTTGTAACACTTTGAGAAATGGTAATGGGCCGTTTAAATGTTTGCTGACCACTATGGCAATGATACCTTGTAATTTCCTATCTCTGAGACAGTGCACTTTGTTGCCATGACTTGGATATCATGGAAATCTGGTGGACTTGCTCTGCCTGCTCTCTTGACCATGTTACCATAGTTCCTTTGCTTGACTGCTTGACCCGGGTTTTATAGTCCTGTATGGCCTCCTATCTTTAAAGTTTCTTTCTAAGTTCATACCATAGATAGTGACAAGAAAATTGCCTTAATTCGAGAATTAATCTGCAGCAGTCTAACTTGGCAACTGCTTCCTTTCATGGAATGCAACTCTCAGTGCAATCTCATTCTTAGTCATGCACAGGAGGCCAGAACTTCATTAAATTTAGTGTATTCCATCAAACTGGGATCCCTCAGGAAATATTGATTAAAATCCTCAAAAGCATTTGGCTCTATTATGGTGAGGAAATCATATGCTATAATATATGTTGTTTCTGTTCAATTCTGCTAATTGTAAAATAAGCTCACATTTGACATAATTTGAGTCCCTGGCTGTCTGTGATGGTGGTCCATCACTGGACAACGGGATCCCACAGGAAACATTGATTAAAAACCTCAAAAGCATTTGGCTTCATTATGGTGAGGAAATCGTATGCTATATATATATCTACATCTCCTATTTTATTTGCTTTGTTAAACATGTAACCTCCGGTTTTAATTACACCAGTCCTCTTTATGTGGGTTGACTTCACTTATTATCTCCAAATAGTCCCACTTTTTCAGTTATGGGACTGAGCTGCAGTGCACACAGGGGTCACAGTAGTGCCCTGAGCAAAAGGTTGGGATGTGGAAAAGGACAGGTCAGCTGTGTGGCTATAAGCAGTGACCAGGGCAAGAAAATTGAGTTGTATGTGTGAGGAAGTGTTAGCTATGCCAGCAGTACCTATTGTGTCACTAGGTGAATGGTGAAGGGCAACTCCACAGTGCCTTGCTTGACTGGGTGTTCAGCTGGAATTGTAAGATGGAGCTGATGTCTGGGATGCCAGTCTAATCTAGGTTACCCGGATAGTGGCAAATTCTTCCAGATACAGTGAGCAGGCAAACCAGGTCAACATCAGATGTGAGGCAAAACACATGGATGGTGTAGCTAGTTATGGGTGATAGCATGAGAAAATTCGCTAGACCTTGCAGAGAGCGAGAGAGAGAGAGCGAGGGAGAGAGAGAGGCCTACGAAGCTTGCAAAATTGCCCCACAGCCAAAGAAATTTAAGTTTCAGCTTTAGGAATTCCAAAACCGTTGTCACAATTTTCTTCAGTCCTTTCACTTCACAAGAGAAATGTTGAAGAAAATCCCACCACAGTCTTACCACTATCTCACTCTTATTGTCCATAGGGAAATGACAAGGTGAATGTGAGCATATTTTTAACAAGAAAGAAGACTGATTTCATAATGAGCACAAATCCTGATGGTAATTAGGAATGTGAACAGATGACAGATGTTAGTGAGTTCAGAGTGGGGATGAGAATCCAGGAAGAGAGTGAAATTTGATAAGGGTCATAATGGTGAAATAAAATTCAATGTGAAAAAAAAATTCTGTACAAGGTGAAGTATCAGAAAGACATGTTAATCGGAAAATAAAATGTTCCAGATGTTATAAATTATAAAATGAATAAAGAAACTGCTGGATATACTCAACAGGTCAAGTGGCATTTTTGGAGAGACATGGTAAAAGTTTCAGGTCACTAACAAAGCAGATATTGTTACACCTCATTGGAAATCAAGGTCATTATTCTCAGAGTCATCACAAATATTAACGATTTTACTAAGTACACACAATTCCCCATAGACTTGTCTCTTTAGATCCAGGTTATCATAAAATACGGACTAAATTTCTGTATTTAACAAGAAATGCAAATTATTACAAATAAATAGATGCAAATAAGCAACTAGGAATTGTTGATATACAGCACAATTAGTTAAAATATAACCCCGTGATAAAACTTCCTCTTTGCAGCCATACAGACATTACTGTTATGGATGGATGGAAAAACAAAAGGCAGTAATGTTCAATGGTCCCTGTCTATAACGGTCACTGAAATGATCCTTTTGCTTGTCAGGACTGATGTTCATCGATCTCTCATCTCCAGGTGCTTTTCATTTCCTTGCAGGAGACATAGAATGATCAAGTTCCTATAAAATGTCCCTAAATGACATTAGTTAAGTGGATGGATTTTTCCAACAATCAATAATGGATTCACAGTCATCATTAGACTCTTAATTCCAGATTTTTATTGAATTTAAATTGCACCATCTGCCATGGCAAGGTTTGACCCCCAGGTCCCTAGGATCTGGGTTTCTGGATTAACAATCTTTGCCTCCCCCGGTTAAAAGCCAAAATTTACAGCAACTGGCAAGGGAAAATAATTTGGCTTTCTTCAGGTTTTAGATATTTTTGACTGCAGAGAAAAAGTGTGTGTGTGTGTGTGAGAGAGAGAGAGAGACACACACCTCACCATTGTTCTCAGGGGTCTGAAGATTTCTGTCCTTATCATTTACACCTAGAAGGTATTCAGTTACTTTGGGGTCAATCATTTAGTTGTTGGCTGGTGGACTGTCTCTGCTATTCACAATAGGTCAACACTCCACAGACCGTTTAGCTACTTATTGCAGGATGAATCTCATCTTGTAGAAACCCACAGTATGAGTCTATCTGCAATAAGCTGCCCCCACTGCTTGAGCAAGCAACAATTACAATGAGTGTCAGTAACTTGTTTTTATAAGGGGCTGCAAAACTTTCCACAATCCTTGACTTTTAAAACATTCCTTTACTCATTTCAGCCCACAATCAAAAGTACAGGAAAAATTAATAGGTAAATCTTTACTGAGCGAATACTTCCTCGACTATAGGATTTCAATTCACAGAATGAGTATCTATAGAACCAAATGGCTCTGACACATGCATGGACATGGTCCATGATGCCAGCTGACAGGCTGCAGGAAGTGTCTGCACATCTGCAGCAGATGTCACTACATTCAGTGCACAGTAGCTTCAATACCTGTGCATGTGCAGAAGGCCCTTATACGTAGAGGCTGTCCTTAACAAATTGCAGCTTAACATCCCCTGCATTGTCTGTGCCCAGACTCTCCAGCACTATCCCCTTCACCTGCTGATGCTCTCCAGCTGCCAAACTTTCCAGGGAGTGGACCTGTCCTTTAGCCAAGAGGCTGAGTCTGACCCTCCTCGCCACCTTCTCATCCTGGCTATCTATGGATGGAAAAACTCTGCTTGACTGCTTGATCAGCGCTCCCCACTCTTCGTGATCATATCCTGTATAATGTGGGAGTGACAGAGATCACATCACAATGTCTTTGAAAGTTGGCTATAATAGTGAATCTCCAACAGCTGTCAAGGAGTAGCCAGGAATATTAAGCAAAAGTAGTAACTGAAAATGAACTTGTGTGTTTAATTAGCTCTCTCTCTCTTTCTCTCTCTCTCTCTTTCTCTCTCTCTCTCTCTCTCTCTCTGTCTCTGTCTCAACAGGAGGGAGTAAACAGAGGCTGGAAATGGACACATCTAAGATTTAAGTGCACTGAGAGTCAATGGCCTGTCATTATCTTATAGGGCATTATCAAGATCCAAAGATGGAGCAGTATAACTTTACTTTATCCAGAATCTTTTGAGTGATATTTCCAAGGTGTTTAATTCAAATAAAAACAAATCATTGCTAAAGAGAATAATAATAGAAATAGCTGCAGAAAACTCAATATGCCTGGCAGCATCTGTGGAAAGAAAGCAGAGCTAACATTTCGAGTCCAACAAGCCTTCATCAGAATCTGAATAATGGGGATTTAGAATCTGAATTTAGAATTAGATTCTGAGGAGGGTCACTGAACCTGAAACTGTTGGGTTTTGAGTGTACGATGTGGTGTTTTACTTAAAGCTGGTGGACTTTGTACCATTTCTGCCCTTTGCCATGCGGCTGGGTAAGTATAGTGAGGGAGTGGTGCGGCCGAAGAGATCTACTCTACAGACACCAACAAGAAGGGAAACTCCCTTTCTCCAGCCCCAGCGTCTACTTCCCAAGCCCTGGATCACACAAACCTCCTGGGAAAACTACTTCCTCAGAGCAGACTTCTGGCAACACCCTCCTTAAGACTAGCTGTTGCTAGCCGTCACTTCAGAATGACTTAGGTTGCCTCATCATGCTTGCATGCTCCTTGTGGTGTCTGCAGCATTTACAGCCTTCAATTAATGAAGTTCAAAATACTATAAAAGGCTAAATTGCTTCCATAACCATGTCATCTAAATTGCACAGTAAAAAAATGCTTGTAGAACTTAAAACTGAAGCAATTTCATGTAAAACGTACTCTTCATTTATGAAACATTTTTAAAAATTTACATTGTTTATATTGTGCAGTGAAAGAACAAACTACTTTTACTGCCTTAACTTTAAAACTAGCACCAGGTAATGGTTATGTACCAGGTTAGTTATTTGCTTCATAGCCATGCATTATGGTTCGAACTTTAATGTCTGCTTCGCGCTTGAGTCCACAGCAACACATATAATGAAACTTGTCAGTTCTGCTGTTTTGCTGGGGAAGTAAATATAGAGGTGAGAGGCCTGCAGAGGGAAAATGAAACAAACATTCTCAAAATGAACCTACAGGCATATTCATTATACAGTTTTTCCAACAGCACTTCATGCAAACACTTAGCTGTATAAATATTATCAATTAAGCATATTTTCTACCACTGAAAGTGATATCTGGAATGTATACAACTGTCACTTGACTTCACATTTTTTTGTTCAAATTAATTATTTTCAATCCAATTTTTTGATATGTTATTCACCAAGGTAAGGAGTTGACCTGTTTTACTTATTGAAGGTGTATCTTCCCTTGAAACAACCTCGTAGTATTGGTCGTTTTTCAGGAGAAGATATCCATTTTGGGCAAGTGTGTAACTTAAACTACAGTTACCATTATTAGCAGGACTATGCACTTGAAATTTTAAATATAAGACATGTTTGGGGTTAACTATGCTTCTATAATCTTTAAGACTTGTTTAAAAACTGTTCATGCCCCAAAATCAAAATGGGAGTACATCAAGATGCCACTGATTGTGGCTATCCAAGAAACCTCTTCACATTGAGCTTTTCTAGATGCACAAGTGTGAGTAAGAATTAAAATATCAAGTAAGTTACAAGTTCTTAAATATTAAAATAAGTTCAATTTCCTAAGAAACTAAAAGGGCTCATGAATGAAAATAATGATTGAGTAGTTTTTTCAAAGTCATTCTCAAGTTAATCATTTTAGACACTAAAATAGTTTGTATTATCATAAGTATATTTTACAATTATTATTAGCTTTAATGAACTACCACACTTA
Organism: Chiloscyllium plagiosum; assembly: GCF_004010195.1. Taxonomy (NCBI): domain Eukaryota; kingdom Metazoa; phylum Chordata; class Chondrichthyes; order Orectolobiformes; family Hemiscylliidae; genus Chiloscyllium; species Chiloscyllium plagiosum. The sequence continues at coordinate 39,738,332 of NC_057727.1, read as the reverse complement.
CATACATCAAGAAGTTTTTTTTATGATTTTTTAAAAAAATTAAATTCTATTATGCTAAAAATCACACAACACCAGCACCTCAGTCCAACACTGGCATCTCCAAATCATTCCATTATGCTGATTGACTGTGTAGCTAAGGGGAGATTTAATGTTTGTGATTCAGCAGAAACTCAAACTGCGATTTCATTCTGGAAAACAGTGCAACATTAAGCATAATCTGTCCTCTGAGCTGGCAGATTGTGGCCAGCACAGAAACTCTACCCAAATCTGTCATCTCTGATACCTGGTGGCAGATTGGTTGTGTTTAATAAATATCGCAAAATTGTAAATTTGAGTATATGAAAAAATCAATTTGGCTATGAAACATATGCACAGGAAATCTCTCCCACTGCCTCCATCCCTTCTGTGATTTGTTTCCAGTAAGAAACAGATTCTAATAAAGCCAGGACTGATTGACTCTTGTGGCATGTTGGGATAATTTCTGTGACGGGAGATTGCAGATTCCATAGCACAGCAGTCCAAGATATCGGAAAATCTCAACATGAGCATATAATATTTTTTAACAACTTTACAGAAGGTGTTACATTTGTTGCAGAAAAAAAATCTATGCTGTTTAATGTGATTAAATAGAGTGCACAATTTACTGAGTTCCTAATAATAGCTATCATTTAGCAGCTAGCTGTCTCATCAGCTTTTCCACCGAGCCAAGCAAGACAGTAAGGTGTTAACCAATAGTTTATGCATAAGAAGTAGATAACCAACACCTGCTATACCAGTACTTAGTGTTCTGGATCCAAATGGCATCATTTGACACCACCTTCTGAATCCCTATTCAGATGCAGCTGGTTAATCCGCATACATTTCACACCTTTCACATTCTACATCTGACACAAAGCTTCTTCAAAGTCATTTGATTAAAGGTGAGATAAAGGTAACATAATCCCCAAATGTTTCACATTTTGCACTAGTCAGGAGAGCATTGGAATAATTGAGTTGACAAGAGCATTAAAGATATTTCCAGTGGTAGTTGGATTGAATAAAAGGTGATGGCTAATGATCAAAGTGAACAAACTGAATTTCGTAATGGAGAGAATACATGGTTGGAACCAGATTTTGATGATTACAATGAGGAAAATTGAAGAGATTTTACAGATGGAGAAGCTGGAGCTGCATTGTATGAATGCAGTGCGCAAATTGCAATAAACTCATGGCAAGGCTATATTGAGAAACTTGGACATGGCATCGACAGATGTATGTTGGAGTTATGAGGAAGGGTTATACCAGACTTAAAAGGCTAACTCTGTTTCTCACTCCACAGATATTACCAGATCTACTGAGTTTCTCCAACATTCTCTGTGTTTGCTTCAGATTTCCAGCATCATTGTCCTTTGCTTTTATGTGACATCTTTCATTACCCCTGGGTATGCCAAAGCACTTCACAGCCAATGGCATTCTTTTAATATGCAGTCAATGTTCTCATGGTGCAGCAAGCAACAGAGCTGAAAATGTGTTGCTGGAAAAGTGCAGCAAGTCAGGCAGCATCCAGGGAACAGGAGAATTGACGTTTCGGGCATAAGCCCTTCTTCAGGCCCGAAACGTCGATTCTCCTGTTCCCTGGATGCTGCCTGACCTGCTGCGCTTTTCCAGCAACACATTTTCAGCTCTGATCTCCAGCATCTGCAGACCTCACTTTCTCCTGCAGCAAGCAACAATATGGTGAAGAGTAGATAATTTGCTTTTGTGTCAGTGAGAAGATAAATATTGACCAGGGATAACTCTCCCCTGCTCTTCCTTTATATGACTGACCTAAGAGAATAGACTGACCCGACTTTATTATATCACTGGAAAATTGGCGCTTCCAACAGTGCAGCAGCTTAAGTTTTGTGCTGAAATGGGGCTTGAGTCCAAAACCTTTTTACTCAGAGGTGAGAACATTACCAACTAAGCATTGGCTGATATCCAGACTGCTTCCTCATCATTAACAAGTCATTGAACTTCCTCCAGCCCCTGAATGACATGGACATTGGTGAGTCAGTTGGGAAAGGAAACAAAATCTGATTTTCCACTTGAGGCTTAAATAGCGAGGTGGGAATTTCACCGGTGAACAGTGAGATGCCAATTTGCATAAGTTAGCATTTCATAATTATCTGTTCTTACATTATATGGAGTTTTCTAGTTTCCCATGTAGCAGAGAGAAACTAGATAGTGACAATTCATGACATGAAAGTTAATGCAAGTACCTGACCACTCCAGTTCACCGCTTGTTGCTTCCATCTTGGCCAGCTGTACCTAACACCTTGCTCCAACTCTAGCAAATGCCTGTAAACTCCATCCTATATGTTCGCATTGGACATGCACCAGCCCCTCCACATCATCATGGCACATCTTTGACTCACTTCAATACTTCATGTTGGAAGGTGCACCTCAAGGCTTTTCCCTTGCTTTCTTATCGTTCACTCATTTCACACTGAGTTGGATGCTCACAGTATCTATGCCTGGATTTGTCTTTTTGCATGTTGCCACTTCATTCAGAACGTACATGCTCACTGTTACTGGAAGCCTGTGTCCAGTGGGGTTCCGAAGGAAGAAAATGAGGACTGCAGATGCTGGAGAGTTAGAATCGAATAGGGTGGTGTTGCGCTTTTCCAGCAACACATTTCCAGCTCTGATCTCCAGCATCTGCAGACCTCACTTTCTCCTTGGAAAAGTACAGCAAGTCAGGCAGCATCCGAGGAGCAGGAGAGCCAACATTTTGGGCATAAGCCTGAAGGGAACAAAGTTGGGCCTTGCTGTTTGTGGTATGTATAAATGATTTAGACTTGAATCCACGAGGGTTGTAGAATGTAAGTTCATGGATGATGAAAATCGGGGATGGTAAATTTTGAGGAGGATAGCCTTAGATTTCAAGAGGATAGAGGAAGCTGATCAATTGCAATTGGAATTCATTCTGCATGAATGTGAAGTGAGCCACAGCATTTAACAGAAGTGAAGTTGTGCTAGAATTGTATAACTGTTGGTTAGGCCACAGTATGGTGTGTAGTTCAGGAATTCACATTATCGGAGAGATGTGATTAGTCTAGACAGAGTGCAGAGGAGATTTAACAGGATGTTGCCTGGGCTGGAGAGTTTCAGTTATGAGGAGAGATTGTATAAACTGGAGTTGTTTACCTTGGATCAGAGGACACTGATGAACATTGGGGGCATAATTAAGATGTACAAAATTATGGGAGGAATAGATATTGCTGGTGGAGTTCATAGATTTAAGGTAAGGGAGGGTAGATTTAGAAGGGACGTGAGAAAAAAATTCATCCAGTAGGAGGTGGGAATCTCGAGCTCACAGCATGTAAGAGTGGTAAAGGCAGAAACCCCCATAACATTTGAAAATTATTTTGGTATGCACCTCCGATGCCAAGGCTGTGGGCCAAATGTTGGAAGATCGGATTAGAATAGTTAGGTGGTTGTTTTTGCTCAGCACAGACTCAATGGGCCATCGGACCATAGGCCATAGGCCTCAATGACTCTATGATTATGATAATACGTCTATCATACCTTGCTGTTTAGTGCAGGTACAGGCAGCTTAACATGTATGTCAGCAGTGATCAGTCAAGGGGGTTGACATCCTACTGTATGGCATTGTGCTATGTCAATGCGATACCTACACCATGCACCAGAGATTTATATGGCAAACACACTCTAATTTTCTTCAACAACCTTAAATAGCCATGTCTCAGTCAAGTCAAGGGAGACTGTTGTCAGTCAGCGGGCCCCACTACTGACAGTCAAGGCCAAATCTGAGCTCAGTCCTGGGCATTAGACAATATCAGTCAGCTGCTTGGAGCATTCCAGATCAGGGGTTCTGTCACACTACTGTTCAGGGATTGGGCCCTGGTCCTGTCCTGCAGGTCCAAGACAACCAGTCTGGAGAGTAGTGCATAAGTCAATTAGGGAACTGCACAGAGATCAATCAGCGGTGATCAACCAGCAGTAGGGGTTAGTTTGGGAGGAGGGGGATGCAGGGAGGGGAGGATGGGTTGGTTTTAGCTACAATCAGTCCTGGGGTCTGTTTGCTGAAAATCATTAGGTCATCAGGGCCACTGCTGTGGCAGGGAAATTGGAGAAGTCAATTTAGAGGATTGGATGAAGTATGCTGGAATCACGAGGGTATAATAATTGTGACACAAGGCAACTCCATATATAAGTGTGGGAGACACAGGTAAATTGGAGGACATGGGTTATTGCTGAAGGAGATTCATTAATGGACACCACACTGGCAATGAGCAAGGGGACAGTACATCAAGTATGGCTACATTGTAGGCCCTGGGCTCATAGTGTAATGTTGGGAGATGAAGACTTATATCAAAAACTTTGGTGAAATTGTTTGGTAGCCCAGAAGTCCCCTTGGCCAAGGTTCTAATATCATATGCCACTTAGAATGGATAGACCATGTAGCTTCATTTTCTCAGCTGTGGTTACAATGAAAGTTAACCAGGCACATAGTGATATAAAGAGGCAGTAAGTATATTTATTAAACAAAAACAAAAATTGTAGGAGAAACTCAGCAGGTCTGGCAATATCAGTGAAGAGAATGTAGACTCACCAATTAGGGTCCACTGACTCATGAAAAGTCAATCACATTTATGAATGTGTGCTTGAATTTCCAAAGGAATGTTGCCTGTGTGCCCTCAGAATCTGTCCTTTTAAATTTCCCTCCCACTACATGTGCTGTGAAGGGCTACTTGTGGCTGGCAGCAATTGACCTGGTGCATGGTTTGTATTGGCTCCAGCAGCAAAAATCAGCAATGGCAAGTGCTTCCATCACTGTGAGTGCATGCTGGTGTGTGCAGAGTGCCGTAGAGGTGTGCGTAAGTACTGGATAATTGTGTGAGACAACCTGCTCAAGCTCACAGAGAGAAACCCTCCATGAAACTTCCCAAAATTATCACAGCCAATCTTTGGTAAAATTCAGCCCAAAATTATTCATTAAACTCAGCATTGAAATATGAATTATCTCTGGTTTCCCAAACCAACCCCTGCACGAGTTATTGTGAAATAACTAGCACAGCAATAAATAATCTATTTTAGATTAGATTAGATTAGATTAGATTACTTACAGTGTGGAAACAGGCCCTTCGGCCCAACAAGTCCACACCGACCTGCCGAAGCGCAACCCACCCATGCCCCTACATTTACCCCTTTAACCTAACACCTGACCTGCACATCTTTGGACTGTGGGAGGAAACCGGAGCACCCGGAGGAAACCCACGCAGACACGGGGAGAATGTGCAAACTCCACACAGTCAGTCGCCTGAGTCGGGAATTGAACCCGGGTCTCTGGCGCTGTGAGGCAGTAGTGCTAACCACTGTGCCACCGTGCCGCCCGTTCTACTCACTCTATTATATATTTGGGTTTTATCAAGCCATTACAGATGACATAATTAAATTTGGTGGAGAAAGACATCTTTCATCCTATTAATCCAGGTGGATTTGATATTTGTTTCCATTTACCTATTTACAAGCCTAGCATTAGCAATATAAGGATGTCAGTACTTTGCCTTTCCTAAGATGCTATATTACCCAAAGGAAACGGAAATTTGGAAACTAATGTTTCCTATGTTCCACAAATTCAGCTATTTCATGACATTGTATAAAGTATGGATAGATTAATGGTATTGTTTTTATCCCAGCTCATGCTATTACTGAATAAATCAAATCCCATGCTGGAATCTGGTTTGATAGTTTTTTTTATTTTAATGAGGTTGTTTTTCAATGAAACACAAACATGCAGTGCTGCAGATTTGGGTTTAACAATAAAACAAGTGTTTATTTTGCAAAAAGCCCCAGAAAGAATAGCCCAAACTAGCTGAATGTATTACAAGTTTAAAGATTTAAAATACAAAAACAGAAATTACTGGAAGTGTTGAACAGATCTGGCAGCATCTGTGGAGAGAAATCAGAATTATGCTTCAGGTCAAGGGTTCCTTCCTCAGAACTGATACTCATTAACTTGGATTTCTCTCCACAGATGCTGCCAGACATGCTGAACTTTTCCAGCAATTTCTGCTTTTGTTTCTGATTTTCAGCATCTGCCGTTCTTTCGATTTTTAAAGATTTCAAGTCGCATGGTAAAATACAGTCCCATTAATCACAACACAATTCCTTTACAGTAGAGAGAGTCACCTTCTGAATCACATCTGTAATGCTTAATTCAACAGTAGCTTCATTTTTTGGATAGCTTCTTCATTGAGCTTCACACAACCAATCTTAGACTTTCTCAGACTCAAATAACACCTTTGGTGTTTTAACCAAATACTTCTGGCCTGCAACTTTCAAACTAAACTCCTTGTATTGTGGTATAATATTTCTTAACAGTTCCAAACCATTCCCTTCTTTAATAGCAACTTGTCTTCCCCACGTAGCTCCAGCGAAGATTTCTGAAAATTTGGAACCAATCTCTTTTTTCAAAGTATTGCGTTTCCTTGAATCCAAAACAAAAATCTTGAATCTTCCATTTGAAGACTGTTGCAGAATGACTGACTCTGCTTTAAAATATTGAAATATATTTTTGAGATCTATATAATAATCTTACTCCTTACTTCACAGTATATACATGTAGAAAATATACAATTATTATTGCAAACCAATATCCTGTTAAGTAGCAGACATAAAAAGAGATGTTTTTTCTTTCTGCTGAATCAGTGTGAATCATGTCAGCTTGTTTTAAACTGTTCAGGACAAATCACAAAATTATTTCCTGAAAGACTTTATTGGTCACAGAGACAATTACACACTAGCAACATCTGCAGTATTACAACAGGAAAACCAATACGTTTGTGGCCTAATGTTCAAACTAATTTTCGTGTATGTGGAATATAGGAATCTGTTGAACAGTTGTTTACTTACTTGTTCATGATCATTAAAGCCATATTAGCTAAAACCTTCACAAAGCTTTTTAAAACTTCTTTTGGTCTATGACTTACTTAACGTTATCCCAAAATTAAACGGTCTGGATTTTTCGGTTTTGGCATCAGATAATGGGAATGGCATCTGTAGTAGCAGTAATATGAACAGAAATTAATAATCAAGGGCAGATATGAAGTGTTACTTAATTGTTCCTGTTTTTGGATTGAGTAGTAATTGAGCCATGCTAATGGGCTACATTAAAGTAGGCAGCAAAGGAGTGGGCAGTTTGAGGAATGGAATGGATGCAATCTTCTTTTGTTATTTTTCCCTGTATCCATCAGTCTCACAGACCTAAGGTGCCTTATAGTAGAGGGAAAGGTTAGGAGCAATGCTTTCTACAGATATATGGCGAGACTGAGCAATGGTCCACCCATTCAGTTCAGACTAAGGTGTGGGCAGATGCAGCACTCTGTACCTAATCTGCATGATCTAATAATGTTTGACCAGAAGGAGGCAAGATATTGGAACTGCTGTGGAAAAGTCATTTAATCTACTCTTTGTTCAAAGCTTATTTAGAAAAATTGGAGATTATCCATTTTTTGCACTAAATTCATGCTTTCCTATGTTATGAAACTACGTTCAAGTAATTGTATAATTCAAATGTTCTTAATCTAAGTGCAAATAGTATTATTCATTGATTGTAAATGACAAATAATTATTAATTTACTCTTAACTGCTCATCTGAATTAAATTTAAAATATCAATTGAAATGTACTTTAATATGGAATCACACTGAAGCTAGCTTTGCTAAATCACCAATTTGGAGGTTTTCCATCTGGAATTGTAATGAATTGGGGACCGGTGGTAACAGAAGCCAGCCAATGGAGAGCTTCCCTCTGCTGACTTGGCAGCGGTAGACAAAATTCCTGAGTGGACACGTCCATCTATCATCTCCTGTCTGCTGTAGCAGCATTCGCATCTCCCAGTGAGATCTAATCCATGAAAAACAAATACTTGCCTGAAGATCGACAACTTCAAAATACAATTTCACAATGTCTTTGCAATTTTGCAAGGTTCTGAGGGCTTCTTCCCACAGAAAAAGATATACTTTTCAATTGAAAACACCTCAATTCTGGAGGTGGCAAAAGTAAACAACCCAGGCAGATCTTGATGTTACTCAGGGAATCACCACTGTCAGAGTTGGGACCCGTATTTGTCCATGATGACGGCAAAAATTCAAAGACTGGAAGATTCCACCCAGGGTTGTAACATCCCTAAGTTATGCTATTGTGAATTATATATTGAGAAGAACAGCATACTCCTTACTCGAGAAAGCTCAAAACCTTGAAGATGAAAGAATCCTTCGGGGAGACATCAAGCTTTCTTATTGTGTATGTAGTTGTGCTTGATGTGAATCATATGAAAGAGCTTTGGTAATTAGATTTTTGTGATCTTGTACTTCACAATATTCAGAATACCCACCAAAGAATTTTATTCAGGGAAAGCAGCCAAGGTGATACAATCTGAAATCCTGGAAAGACTGGGCTGAAGGAATATTTTGTGTTGGGAAAATAATCCCTTCCTGACCCACATTTTTCTCTTTTACTGACCCACATTTTTCTCTATTGATGTCAGTTTAATCCCTTTGTCTCTTATATCAGCAGCATTTCATCTGATAACACTGTTAAAGACTGTTTGGTTCCAATTCAATGCTTGCAAAACAATCAATGTACCAACATTCTTACAATCTGCCGAATAAATCTGTGATGCCCTTTGTTTGTTTGTTAAGACAGGAAACAACTGCAATGGTTTGAACCCTTTGCCTAGTGTTCTGATTAGAAATCTTTATTTCCTCAAAATCGTGTTCAACATTTGGCACTTGGGTTAAAGCAAAGAGCAGAGTTGCTGTACTAATGAAAAGTGCTCAGCTTTCTGGACTATGCATCAGAGCTTGGAGAGCAAAACACACCATGACAGAAACTGTTAACTCTAGGGTCCCTTTGTCTTGGTCAGGGAAATGAGTCCCACAGGGAAGTCTATCTGAAATCAAGATTAGGCGTAATTTGTATTGTCTCTGTCTTCACTCTTGCACTTACTGTTGTCAAACATGTGAGCAGGACCTTGGAATTTAGTGCATTATTGAAAAATTCCATCACTGGCCTGGTATGGCTTTCCTATTCTGCTGAATGCCAATTAAACTTGCATTGATGTACTGGCAATCAAACATATTGACAACATATTGCTCCACAAAAGGAAACTGGTCAGTCAGAGACAGATGAGCTAACTGTTAGAGTGGATTTAGAATATGATGTGAAAGTTTTAATCAAAAGAATGCCTTCACTTGAGGGGTCTTTGCAGTAGAAATAACAGGTTATATTTAATGGAAGTGGAAAAAAGTGCAGATAAGTTCCGAGGTTATCTGTTTTGCATTCACACCAAAAGTTACATTAACACGGTCATATCTAAGCAAGGGTTACTAACTCATGCTCAGGATTTTAAAACACGTTAATTTTTTTCCAAGGATTGTCCCATCTTCTTTTTTTCCCTAATTTATTGTGTTATGTTTGAAATTATAAGCAGTCACTGCACAATGCATTCCTCTACTCTTCAGCTTATTAAGGATGAAATGGACCTCTATGGTGCCTGGCTCAAGTTATCACATGACAGGATTTACATAGCTGCTCACCGCTGCCATGATGTTGTGCTATATGCACCACTGGAGTCATATTTAAGCCTCAGCACGGTATCCCGCACGGTAGGCCAAGTGTAGCCTCTGATACCAGTTCAGAGCTTGGACATGGCCAGTCAGCTGCTCAGGGTGATCAGACTCAGGATTCTCTCCTCATAATAGGTGAGGAGCCGGCTGTTGGGCAGCCCACTGCTGTTTTAAATCCTTCTGCCCTATTGATTTCCTCCTTGAATGAGAAAGAGGTAAGTATTAAGAGTGATAAAAGTGGGTGGTACAGTTATTTTTGTTGCAGATAGGAAGTGTCCTGAGTGAGTGAGTGAAAAGGCAGCAGAGAGAGTAGGCAAGGCCAGTGATGTTAGCTGAGAGGGAGTAAATGTTGTATGTACTAATGAGAATGGTAGAGCATGTGACTTGGTGCAAGATGGGTACAGTAGCAAAGATAGATTTAGTGCGTGGTTTTGGAGAGAAGACAGTACCGCTTATGCTGTCAGAGTAGAGAACATCATTGAGTTTCTTTATGTGTTGCAGGTCATTCCTCCAAAATGCTTGGATTGCACTGACTCAGCTAGGAACCAGGTTTTGTGGTCTCCATTGTTGGTCCTAAAGGAGGAGGAGGTTCCATCTGTGCATCACCCTGTCTAGCAGGACCTCTAGGCCTCTGCCTGCAAAGCACAATACTTTTTAACCCCTGTGTGCAATGTCAGGAACCGTGTAAGTCATCTTCAGAATCTCAATGCATATCTTTGTGTATAGAGGGTTTTTGAAGACAGCACAGGCAGAAGAGATGTCAGTCTTTTGGCAGGTATCATGTGAGTGGTAAGTTGTTCTGGGAGCAGCCGATGATAAAAAGGGGTTAGAATCAGACGAGGAAGAGCAGTTATTAATGAAATGTGCTTAGAAAATCATAGTGATAAATCCTGCTGGACTTCAAGGTGAGAATCCCTTCAAAAAATTTAACACCACTTGCATTGAGCCAAAGAACTATAAGATTCAGTCCAATTTGTTAATTTTTAAAGCCTCACTATCTTTCTAACATGACAATGTAACGAGAACTTTGAGGTGAAACCTGGTGTGGTCTGGAGTCAAGGCCCTGATTTATTCCTACAATCTGTAATGCTGAGCATTTTAGTTCTTTAATTTTCTAATTAAGCTTTTCATAAGAACCTGTACAGAATAATCTATACCGAGGTATCTTTGTACATAAGATGGTGCCATAAGCAGCAACTTGTAAACTTTTCACTTTGAGTACATGTGACAATAAAGTTCATTCATTCATTCATTTATGATTTGTTCAGAATAAAGTTCAATGAAAGTCTCATTCCAGATTTTTTTTTGTCTTTATATTCTGATTAAATATTCCTAATACTTTAAATAAAACAGAAAACTCCTTTTATCGAAAGCAAACTTTTCAATAGGAGCCAGTTAACCTTTTCTCTATTTCAGAGAGTCTGGAGCTTGTATCATCAGCAACGTAGCATTGAGCCCTGCCCCTTCCATATCTTAATAGCTGAAATGCTGCTGCAAAATAATGTGACAGAAAGGACTTTTCCGAATACCAGCTTATGTGTTTGTGGCTGGGCTACAATTGCCATAGGTTTGGGAAACCATGATAAGTCAGAGTTGCATACAGACTTGCGATCAAATCAGGTTGGTCACTCGCGGGAGAATATGTCAGACTTCCAAATGTATTCTCACATTTCCTTTACAGGGCAAAATCAATTTGCTGATACAGTGCTGACAACTACACCAGAATCTATTCATGCTTAGGCAAAATATAATAAAAATTACATCTCATGACTGAAACAGCACAAAGACCAACTATGTAAAATGTTTTATAAAATATATTAAATCCATATAATTTTTTAAAGCAAATGTTTTTAGTTAAAGTGGGAATGTTGTGTAAATAATAACACATGAGGTGATAGTTAACATTTATTAATAATGAACGGAATAGAAAATAAAACCCCCTGCAGAAAGTCTGTCTGTTTTTGGCACCTGACAGCAATTATAAAAGATAACTTCAACTGCTTCATCAAACCAATAAATTTTTATTAGGACAAAGCGTTCTCCAGCTGGGAGTCAGGCAAAGGTTCTCTGAACTGCTGATTGTCTTTATAATTTCACCATTTGCAGTCCATCTTGAACTGACACAAGTCTAAGATATATCTTTTATCCAATACCAAATTTCTTTGATCATGCTTGTGATATTCGTCAATTATTTCTTGTGTCACAATTTTATCATATATAGATTTTCTCAAGCTTGTGATACACATGAATGCTGTATTTTTAAAATGTGTTATTCCTTACCAAGTAAGGGTCTGCATTTCTGTGTTCACTGTCTTTTTTTACCTTCTTGTTATACAGGTGATCATAAATATCATTGAAGCTCCCAATTAGTTTTGCATGCCATATCATGAAATGATAGAGGAATGGGTGTCATATTTCTTGTATAAGACACTCAGAGGCTTATGACAGAGTCCACTATTTTTGCTCATTTGTACCTTTACCCATAATCAAACTTGGTATCTTCCCACACACCCCGTTCCTGCCCTAAATGGTGCAGTCGCCACTGTTCATCTTGCTCAACCCACCTTCACTTCAGCTTGTCACCAATGCCCTAATTCACCAATGCCCTAATTCTAGAATTGAATGGGAATGGGAATGCATGCAATGTTCTTTTAGTACCCAAAGCCCTTAGTTGACACGACCCTAACCCCCCCCAAAGACTCCTCCTAGTATTAGGCAATTTCATTTCTCCAGGTGGACTTGCAGAATACTCCCAGCCATTCCATATTCTCCCCTCTATCAACCAACTCGTTGTCAGCTGCTGACCAAATCTTCTCATCAGTGTCACTCAAGGCATAGTAGAAGGTCGTGCCTATAATAGTGCTCCTTTAGTCCTGCTGTTTGCTGTGGTCCCAGGCCAATCACCTTTTTTATTGCTGCTTCCTAAACTATGAAATGAATTTAGAATGACAGTTGGAAGTGTCCTAAATTGATAACTAGCTTAGAATTGCTCAATAGCCTTTTAACTTGTTTTAAATTATTTCATTGTGATATGCTACGGCACTTGAGAAGATTAGAAGCAAAGCTGAAACAAAGTATCAGAACAATAATTCAATCAGGAATGGTCATGATTGAGTGTACAAAAGAAGATATACAGATAGTGAGTGTTATTTAAAATATTCCACATTGAGAGTGAATGCAAATTATATATTTTATCATTCATAATTCATTTATAGCCCACAGAATCATATATTATTGTAAAAATCTCAAAGGAAATACATCTTTAAGTCCATTATATGATATCTTGTGACTTTCCAATATAAAAATCCTCATGTCACTTTAAAAGCGCAGTACAATGGAGTCAGTGCTGTGTGTAGTGTGTCAGTCAGCCATGTGCCCTGTTACAGTCATGTACTGAAGCTGTAACATTAGCAAGTACAGTACAGAATCCAGATTATGGGCAAGTTGGCGTTGTTAATAAATTCCAAGACATCTGTCTCAAATGAAACCTAAGGCTCAACCTTACGGTTTTTGGCTAAGTCCAAATGTTGTCATTTTTTTGGAGAGTTATTTGCCACAAAGCCTAGCAGGTTCTTTCACTGTCTTCATAAACCTGATTCAATACTTACCTAAAGATGCCCCTATGGCATCTATCACAAAAAGTCATGATTTGGAAAAAGTGGTAATGAAAACCTTTGGCTCTGGCTAAGCTGCCAATGCAATACTAGTCATGGCAAAGCAAGGTAAGACAGAGTGAGGCATGGATGCTTAAAGCATGCAGGTAGATGCTAAGAGATCTAGACTGGTCCATTCTGTAAGCTGGGTACCTGCCTGTGTGCACAAAATATCCCAACTGCAGCCTTCTCAATGCTAGTTGCTAGTGTGCCATACAATAGAGGCCTGTGCTTCCTTAAATATCAGAAAGGTACCATGGGGATTGTGATGGGTTGGTAGATGCTGAATGCCAATGTCTGCAAATGAAGGGAGCAAGTGGCTAGTGTTCATGGATAATGCCCTCAGGTTGCAGCTGCTTTGTGTCTAGAATAGTGATCATTTGGATCAAGCGGTGAGCTGAATCTGTCAAATACATGCTCGAGGTTCCTTTGCAAGTTTTATCAACTTCAGATTTGTTTGGTGAGTTAAGTTGTGCCATTAACAAAGTATTAATAATCAATCTGTAATGATTGTCAATTAGCAACTTGTCACTGCCGAGTGGACATCTCACTTCACCCCTTGTGAAAAGTATAGAAGGTGGCATAAGTTGCTCCAATGCCCAGAACGACCTTCCTGGACTTGTCAATTGATTCTGCCAGACATCTTGCCATGGCCCATGATAGTCAGGTCTATGTAAGATTCTGCAGCTAATATTCACTGTTTGAAAGCTTAAACATTTGAAAAATGGAGACAAGAGACTTCCAGCACATCTGTAAAATTAGTTTGACACTGCAATGGATTTATTCTGTAGAACATTTAGGGCAGTGAACCCTGATTGTGATTCCCAGTTGAGAGTTCAGATTGTCATGCACTAATGTTGACTGGGAATGCAGGAGCATCCTGAAGGAGTTAGGTGTCAGGAGGTTGGGTATGTTTCAAAATAGGTTTGAGAGTTAATTCCTGTTTCTTCAACTTGTGAAGGAAATTGAAATGTAAAGATTACAGTTTTCTTACTTCTGATAAAATTGCACTTTCAACTCTGTAACTTAATTGTCCTGACATGTTAAACTTTGAAACTAAGTTTGTGTAATATTGATACACTGCTACTTAGTCACCATGTTATCACTGCATGTCATTGCAGCTAACTGTGTGTCACTATCTTTGTTGCAGACTGGTAGGTCTCAGAAGCCCCAGTTGTCATACAGTTTGATGATAAGATTTAGGAACAAATTACTGTGGGTGCTGGAATCTGTACTGAAAACAACAAATGCTGGAGATCAGAGTGGGCCAGATAGCCTTCCTGGAGAGAGATCAAGCTAACGAAACGAAGCTCTGATGAAGAGTCGTCTCCACTTGAAACGTTAGCTTACTCTCTCTCCGTTTGACCCGCTGCTGTTAAGTTGCATAGACACTATATCATTAATAACATACTTGTCACATCCAACTTAATCAATCCTATCAATCAACCAATGCTCAGGTTTTCTTTTGCAGCTAGAGACACGTATTGCAGAATTCTCCTGTTTCTTTCTCCATCCTCTACTTTCTTGTCTTTGGAACATACACCAACATTGTGTTCTTTTATCCAAAATACTCCAACCATTTTTCACAAAGCTGGGTGCTTTCAGACATGATCATGGGAAAACTCTTGCAAATACGTAAGAAGGAAATGCCTGTCTCAGGAATAAAAAGACATTTTCCTTCCACAGAACAGCAGATTGTTCATACAAATTTCAGATACATCAGAGTCTGAAATAGGCTCAGTGAACGACAGCTGTAGAGATGGAAATTTACCAGACTAATGGGAATTTTTTAATTGAGGTGCAAATATGATGTTAAGGGAATTTCAGCTTGAGAACACAAAGGAGGCTTTTCCAAATGTAATGCCCTGAAGAACAGACATTCTCCAAGTATAGAAAGATCAGGAAAAATTGTCCAAGTCAGTTTATATGTAAGATGCCTCCAATAACCTAAAAATTCACAGTGCTCAAATAGTGCATTTCTCATCAATGCATTGCTTGGATCTCATTGGATTTTATCCATTACATAATGCCAATTCTTTCCCCTTTTTAAAAGCTGACCAAAGCTCATTTTTACAGGCATGCAAGGTAAAACAAAATACCCTTGAGATCGAGTGGTGGTGCAAAGGAATGTTTGGGGCAGGAAGTCAGCGTTAGTGACCTTGTGACTTTCCTGACACACCCCAAATGAAGTCTTGAGCAGAAAGGGGTGAGCTGTTCCTGCCCATTTCTCAACCAATTGAGAGTCTTAGTTAGCCCCTTGGGGGACACTTGCGGCTTCAATCTGCACCCATTGGTGGTTGACCATCAATGGGCACTGGGAGACAGTTTGGAGGATGTGGTGGGAGGGCTGCGATCAACTTCATTGGGCAGGCCACCCTGTATACACTAGAGGGCTTTCTTGATTGGCTAATGCACTTGGAGATGGGCCAACATTGTGTAGGCAACAGGGAACTCTGTTAAGAATGTAAGAACGAGGAGTAGGATTAGGCAGTTTAACCCCTCGATCTTGATCTACAATTTGATCTAAATTTTGATTGATCTCATCTTAGCCTCACTTTCCTGACTGCTCTCCATAACCCTTCAACCCATTAGTCATTAAAGATCTGTTTGTCTCCTCCTCAAATTTATTCAATGTCCCGACATCCACAGCACTGTGTGGTAGTGAATTGCACAAATTCATGACCCTTTGAGAGAAAAATGAATGCCAGTCCGATAGGTACTTGATTGGCTTTAAATTGATTGGTGCCTGAAAATTATTGAATGTGATAAGGTTTCAACTGGCCCTGCAGTTGGTGACAAGTTCATTCCTGTGGCCATTAAGTAAAGCAGTTTCCAACCATTTTGAGATTAGCCTGGTATTTAGGATTTTTATAAATGTATTGCACATTACTTACTTCTTTGGCACCAGTTCTCTTTTGTTCAGCTTCAGCCTTACTAATGTCCTGCTCTCAAGGCTTTCAGGCAGGTTTCTGTCCACTCCTCCACCCCTTGTTAAGCAGGCATCAGCTTTATGTCTCAAACCAGCATGAGACACTAGAGCATGCTCAGCTTCAGGTTCTGTTAATATCAGGAAGCATATTAATCAGCAACATCTGCACATTTATTTGACTCCACTTCCACTCTTACCCATTGTAGAGGGAATACAGAATTAGGAGCACAGTTTACAAATAAGGAGTCTCCACATTTAAGACTGAGATGAGGATAAATTTTGTCTCTGAGAGGATTGGTAGTCTTTGAAATTCCAAACCCCAGGATAATTAAACATACTCAAAGCTGAGGTAGACAGATGTTTGATCCACAAGGATATTCCAAGTAATCTGTTTCAAGGCTGCTTCAAACTAAAATGAAAGCAAATTACAACAGAGATAGAGTAAACATGTCTATGATTTCTTACTAATACGCTTTGGGCAAATTCATTTCTCCGTACACCGTCATTTACATACAAAAATAAACTTGCCATGCTGTTCCATTTGCAGCTGTAAGTTATCCAAGTTGCCTTTATATATCTGGTCAATGAAGAAAATAGTATAGTTCCTAAATAAAATTGTGCAAAATTGAACGAATAGGGGCTGAAAAACTGATTTTTTTTAATAAGTAGTTCAAAAAGAGAGGGGATGAAGAGGATCAAGTGGAAGGGGTGGAAAAGATATGCAGACCAAAAGACAAAGAGAGTGCGAATGATGGTAGAAAACTGATATAATGAAGAATAATTGGTAATGGTAAGTGTTCATTGCAGAAAATAGGTCAGCTCTGAGAGAGCATTCTCATGAAAACAGGCTCTGGTGTAGGTGATGGGGGCTGGTGGAGCGTTGGGGGATGGGAGTGAATGGTACCAAAAAAATGGCGGATGGAGCTCATGGCCTGAAGTTGTACTCAGTATTGAAACCTGAAGATGGTAAAGTGCCAAAAGAGAAGATGAGGTTCCCCTTCAGCTTGCACTTCGCTGAAACACTGCGTCAGACCGAGGATAGAACTATTAGCATGAGAGCAAGAAGGTGTGTTGAAATGGCAAGCAACCTAACAGGTTGAAGAAATTCTTTGGATATAATGGCTGTGTTTGGCAAAGCAGTCACCCACTCTGCATTTGGTCTTGCCAATGTGGAGGAATTGCATTGTGAGCAGCAAATGAAGGAGATTAGATTAAGAAACAACATTTCATGTTCAATTCTTCTTTGCCTAATTCAATCCATCTCAGCTTCACATTCTTGACACCATATTTTAAACAAGCTGGTTAATGATTACCCTGAAAGCGAGTGACAACAGTGCAGATGTCATATGACTACAGCTAGCCAGCCAGTGTACAATATACAATTGCATTTCTTCAAAAGAAGTCAGCTCAGATAACAATCATGTACACTTGAAACTTTAGCTTGCTCTCTCCATGGATGCTGTCTGATCTGTTGTGATCTCCAGGCATTTGTTGTTTTCAGTACGGATTCCAGCATCTACAGTAATTTATTCCTCCAAAAGGAGGCCACGGGTTATAGGAAGCAGTCAGGAAAGTGGAGTTGAAGCCGTGGTCAGATCAGTGAAGGTTCGACTGAGAAATGGGGTGGTGAGGATTCATGGGACTAAAGAGCTGACTCTTGCTCTTATTTCTTATGTTCTTGCACTATCCCCTCTCCTACCTCTGTGTTTTTGGTGCATGCTGCAAGTCACATTGGAAATGAAAGGATGACACTACCCTCCTCCCTCCAAGTTTTACAGTGCCTACTGCAAGCAGTCATTCTAATTAACAATTTGTTGACAAATTCTATCAACATCCAGGTTGTGGTTTGCTGCATCCAATCTGAATTTGAACATTTAACAGGAGACTGTAGTTTTCATCTGTGTTGGCCTTGGTTTTGATTCTGTAAAATGAAAAGACCATTGACAGAACTCAATGAATTCAATGCTAATTTCAGAGACTGAAATACCCCCTTACTTTGGAAATTGTAATTTTGTATTTCTCAAGTCTTTCTTACATTCCCCAAGGTTCATAATTTTTTTAAGAAATGAATGCTGCAGCAGCCGGCTAGGTTCTAGTTTCATGAAATTGGAGTGGGCGGACCTCAAACGAATCTGAGCATCACAATCTTGGCCAACGTCTTCTCTCCTACATCTGGTTAGCAAGAAAAAACCTCAACCCCTAGCATAAAATTCTGGCAGCTTCATTCTGGCTTTGTTGCATGAAGCTATGTTCATTTAGTGTGAAACCCAACTGTGCACTGGGGGAATTCCCTGTATCCTTTCCAGATAACAGCGTTGCCACCATTCACAGCACAATTAATGAAGTTTTGTTTTCCAGCCATTATAAAATTAATTGCTGTAGAACAGGATGGACTCTAGAAATTTCATGAAGTCCTTCCTAAAATTTAAGTTGCTGTAATTTGCTTCATTACAGAACCATAACACATTAATATGTTTCTGGATGTTGTACATAACCTTAAATACCTCTCACGTGGTCCATCAGGAAATATTTTGGTGATAATTTTGAAAATGCTGTAGGCTTAAGATACAGCATCTTTAGAAAAATATGTTAATAAATATTTCCAAATGTTGCCTGATTTTATCTTTGTCCATGTAGTTTATCTGTAGAACAGTCTGTTTATACTTCACGTTGCCAGAAAAATATTAATTACCACATTGGGATCTGAATCGACATAAATGAAATGTTTTGATTTATGCAGCCATGTAAAAATGTTATATGAGCGATAAATCTCAGAAATGAATCTGGTAATGGATCTATGCTTCTCTGCGTTCCTATTTTTGGTGACAGGATGATCAGCTTCATGGGTTTCAAAAAGAAATCATTGCAGTGAATCCAGTTACTAAAATGACACTTAATCTACTCCACACTGCTTTTCATTTTAAGTAGTGGAGTTGCTCATGGAGATGGGACAATTAATATTGACAAGGAATAGTACTGCCTAGACATTATTGAGCATATAGTAGTCAAAGCCTGGCCTCCCAAGGTGAATATAGTAATATTGGAAAGGCTGGTCTCCTCCTTATCACATGGAGATGGGCGAGGAGAAAATTCTAAACTTGAGGCATTGAGTGCACCTTTTGAGGTTGTTCCCACTTCTAGGCAATCTTGCTGGAGGCATGACAATGAAGACAGCAATCATCTCCCTAAGAGTGGTAGGTAGTCAGTTTGAATAGTGAAGTGGCCCTTACTGAGGCCAAAGCCTAGTCAGTAGCTGGAGGCAGCTTGCTGGATGCTGTCTGGTGGTTCTGCGAGGCCTTCTGTTTTAAAATTGGTTACAGCAGCTGCGATATTCAATGGTCCATTGCTCCAGCCTCATGCCCTCTGTGGAGTGGCTTCTGTTCTGCATGCATGGCCTGGCAGCTTAGCCAATGTGGAGAAAGTGAGGACTGCAGATGTTGGAGACCAGAGTTGAAAAATGTGGTGATGAAAGAACACAGCAGGCCAGGCAGCATCCGAGGAGCAGGAGAATCGACATTTTGGTCATAAGCCTTTCTTCAGGAATGAGGCTGGTGTGCCAAGCGGGCTGAGATAAAAGGTAGGGGGGAGGGAATTTGGGGGAGGGGCGCTGGGAATATGATAGGTGGAAGGAGGTGAGGGTGAGGGTGGTAGGCCAGAGAGGGGGTGGGGGCGGAGAGGTCAGGAAGAAGATTGCAGGTCAAAAGGGCGGTGCTGAATCAGAGGATTGGGACTGAGATAAGGTAGGGGGAGGGGAAATGAGGAAGCTAGAGAAATCTATATTCATCCCGTGTGGTTGGAGGGTTTCTAGGCAGAAGATGAGGCGCTCTTCCTCCAGGCGTCGTGTGGCCAGGGTCTGGCGATGGAGGAGTCCAAGGACCTGCATGTCATTGGCAGAGTGGGAGGGGAGTTAAAGTGTTCAGCCACAGGATGGTTGGGTTGGTTGGTGCGGGTGTCCCAGAGGTGTTCCCTGAAACATTCCGCAAGTAGGCGGCCTGTCTCCCCAATGTCGAGGAGACCACATTGGGTGCAGCGGATACAGTAAATGATATGTGTGGATGTGCAGGTGATGAGGGAGTCACGGAGGGAGTGGTTTCTCCTGAATGCTGATAGGGGTGTGACGAGGGAGTGGGAGGGAGTACTCCCTCGTCAGATCCACACCCCCACCAACCTAACCTCTTCTTCCCGACCTCTCGGCCCCCACCCCCTCTCCGGCCTATCACCCTCACTCTCATCTCCTTCCACCTATCGTATTCCCAGCACCCTTCCCCCAAATTCCCTTCCCCCTACCTTTTATCTCAGCCCGCTTGGCACACCAGCCTCATTCCTGAAGAAGGCCTTCTGCCCGAAACGTCGATTCTCCTGCTCCTTGGATGCTGCCTGGCCTGCTGTGTTTTTCAAAGCTTGGCCAAAGTTAAAATATTGGGGGTACTTCACCTCAAGATCCCTCTCAGTTCCCCTTTCACAGCCTCTTGCTCATCTCTGCCTTTGGAACTGCCATCCATCAAAAGTTATAGGTTCACTTTTAGCACAGCAACTTCAGGAAACTCTTCACTGTCCTCAAGTGGATGGTGTTCCTGAAAGCAGCCTCTTAATTGGACCCTTCTAGGAAGATCTCACAGGCTGATAGTCTACAAGAAGCACTAGCTAGGAATTCAACAATGGTCCTACACAGTGAATATCCTTAAAGGGACAAGATTCTGCCCACTGTGTACATGAGCTGAAACATGAGTCAGTCCAAAACTAGATTTCAGACTAGTTAGGGGAAAAGGTTGCAGTTACATCACTGGTTTCAACACAGAAACATCTCATCACTGTCTTACATGGGTGACCTCATATCCTAAATTTGCCAGTTCAATTATTTGTTGTTAATAATCTTTCAGTCCTATGTTAGAACTGCTACAAATTGCCAAAGTCAAAATATAGATTGGCAATTCTCCCGGGTTGATTGAGAGTCTTGTAGAATCGAGGCTTGATCTCCCAGTGAGGTTACCAGCAATCTACCCTGTCCACCTCAGACTGTGGATAAATATTGTCACAAACTCCATGGAATCTGACCAAAAACAGGAAAAATGAAAAGTCAAGCATAGTTTGAGAAGAAAGGTAAAGAAATTAGATTCCCTACACTGTGGAAACAGGCCCTTCAGCCCAACAAGTCCACACCGACCCTTCCAAGAGTAACCCACCCAGTCCCACTTCCCTCTGACCAATGCATCTAATACTATGGGCAATTTAGGATGGCCAATTCACCTGACCTGCACATCTTTTGGAGTGTGGGAGGAAACCGGAGTACCTGGAGGAAACCAATGCAGACACAGGGAGAATGTGCAAACTCCACAGACAGTTGCCCAATGCTGAAATCAAACGTGGGACCCTGGTGCTGTGAGGCAGCAGTGCTAACTACTGAGCCACTGTGCCATCCATTAGTTTTTCACTCTGTAATATTTGAACTCTTCCCAGTTTGTCTTGCAAAGGAGTTTAGCCTAGACAGGCCCTTGAACAATTGTTAACAGGAAAGAAGGAAGTGCAGGGCAGGAGAACATACCAAAACAATACTTCCAACAATGATGGACTGTACAGATGGATACCATGCAGAGATCAAAACAGGGGTTAACATAAAGAAACAAGGGACACGTGCGATTGAAAGGATTAAGAACAGGCAAGATTCTCTTGGCAGAGTACAAACATTCAGCAGTAATTCAAAGATAGCTCAAGACTGGATTACCCAGACTTGCAATAATGATATATTGTGCTAGAATTTGTCTCATTGAATTCCTTGTACCATACAAAATGCAAAAACTGAAATATTATAGGCAGTCTTTGTAAAATGTACATGATGGAATCTCATATGTTCAAATATGATCATGATTAAACCATCCGGAATGTGTTCAATGAGAGTTGGAAATCCTACAGACAGATGGAGCTGGGGTGTCTGGCTTCATTATGTGCCCCCAATGACTCCTCAGTTGAAATCCAGCCTATTTTCTGTTTTACAGAATGAGAACAAACTAAGATCTGGTGACTATATTAAAATTGAAACAGTGTAGGGTATGGATATGAGATCAGCTTGGCTCAAGATCTTCAAACCAATTGGGTTTGGTCCTCTCGCTGAACACTCCAGAGATGTCACGGACTGTGAATTTTGGAAGCGTTTTGTTCTGCATACCCCGGGAGGACCTTCTCTGGACACATGCCGAACCAGGTTTTCAGGAATGTTGCTCTTCTCAAGGTCAGACTTTGAAAGCTTGATTTTTAAAACCTCATGTGCTAGATTCAGCATAAAACCCCAGCCTAAACTGACATAGTGAACTGATTGTCCATAGTAGGAACTGAATCTTGATTTCTGTTGGTGAAGCAGGTAGTTTCTATTGGGCTGGTTAATGTGCAATGGCAGTTTTACACACAGGTGGCAGATGAAAAGGTTACCCTTACAAATACTCATGATGTGGAGGAGCCGGTGTTGGACTGGGGTGGACAAAGTTAAAAATCACACAACATCAGGTAGTCCAACAGGTTTATTTGGAAGCACTAGCTTTCGGAGCACTGCTCCATCATCAGATCCCATAGCTACCTGATGAAGGAGCAGCACTCTGAAAGCTAGTGCTTCCAAATAAACCTGTTGGGCTATAACCTAGTGTTCTGTGATTTTTAACTTACAAATACTCAGCAGCCTTGACAGAAACTGAACATTTTGCACATGAAATCCACCTTAAACTGGTGCTCTCTCTAAGAAGTGCAGATGTACAAGTTAGACCTTCCTGCATACTATCCACCAATGTTATAAACTGTCTGAATGATCTTCTGATAGTTGTCATCGAGGGGACAGAGTTAGTGACAAATGGAGGGTGCATGTGGTGAGATTGAGGAGACTGCCTTTGGTCTTTATGCATGCATGAATAGTCAGTGGAACATGCAATTGACAATTTCTCAGAGGAGCTGAATCCTTCTGAGGGTGCACAGATATAGGACTATTACTTTTGTTGAGCTATCACTTCAATGAGTCTAGATAAGCAGTTAGATTTCAGCTAGTGACTCATTTCACGTGTGAGTATAAGCAGATGTGATGCAATGACTGCAGCAGCTGACAGTCTTGGAGAGCGCAGTTCTTTCCAAATTTTGCTCAGCTGCACACTCACACTCTCCCTGGGGGGTGGGTCATCACAGTGATAAGAATAGTTATCAAGGGCTAGCAGAACACCCGCAACATAACAGAGAGACCTATCATGTATATTGTCCACAGAGAATGGAGGATGCAAGTTCAAGCATCAATGGATTGCTATCGCAAACGAATATTACTTATCCAACATCCACACTCACCTGGGTCACTAATGTCCTTTAGAGAAGGAATCTGCCATCCTTACCTGGTCTGGCCTACATGTGACTCCAGATCTACAGCAATGTGGTTGACTCTTAACTGTCCTCTGGGGATGGGCAATAAATACTGACCTAGCCATTGATGCCCACATCCCGTGAATGAATTAAAACCTTTTTTACCGCGACTGGATGAGAAGTGATTTTTTGAAAATATATACTGGGAAGACTAAAGTAATTATCTTTGATCCCTAACATAATCTCCAGTCCAAAGCTTCTAACTCTGTCCCTCTCACTGTCAAGTTGTACTGAGTGACAAATTGAACTTTACAGCCCTAATATCTGAAGCAGTGATGTGAACAGTCTGTACTGTTGTAAGGACATGATCTTAATCTCTTCCATGTCCCCTCTTTATTGAGTGTGATTGAGGCCAAAACACGGAATGTTTTCAAAGAGGTAGCCATGATGTGGAGGTGTCAGTATCGGACTGGGGTGGGCAAGGTCAGAAGTCACATGACAGGTGAAGTGCCTGATGAAGGAACAGAGCTCCCAAAAATTGTGTTTTCAAATAAGCCTGTTGGATTATAATCTAGTGTTGTGTGACTTCTGACCTTCAAGGAGGTAGGTATAGCTCTTGTGGCTAAAGGGATCAAGGGATATGAGTAGAGGACAAAGTAAGGGTACTGAGCTTGATGATCAGCAATGATCATACTGAATGGCAGAGTAGTCTCCAATGGTTGAATGCCCCTACTCCTGCTTCAATCATCTGTGCTTCTATTTGCCATGTGGAATAACATTACCAAACAGGTGGATTGGAAAATTTCTGCCAAACACCAATCAATCATGGTACAGTGGCTTAGTGGTCAGCACTGCTGCCTCACAGCACCAGGGTCCTTGGTTCAATTCCAGCATCGGTAACTGCCTGTGTGGAGTTTGCTCTGGTTTCCTCCCACAATCACAACAATATTGCTAAAATTATCCATAATGCTAAGTACGTTAGTCAGAGGAAGGGTCGGTGTGGACTTGTTGGGCTGAAGGGCCTGTTTCCACACTGTAGGGAATCGAATCAAATGTCTGCTTGAAGGAGTTATTCATTGTCTGCAAGCAGCCGTCCCTTAAGTCCATTTGCAAGTTTAGAAAGCTTAGGAAACTTGGACTGCTACAGAATGAAAGCAGCAAGCCAGTGCTCCAGGGATCTAACACACATGTGTAGAAACATTTTCTTGTTTTTGGATTCCAACTGACATTGGTGGAGTACAGCCATTTGTTTGACAAATACTCCTGGTTAATTTGGGAATGTGTGAATTTTTATATTTCTAAAATTGTTGGAGCCAGCATTTGTTGTTAGCAATTTAGGAATGCCACTTCTTGTTTAGAATGATCCTGGTTGAAGTTGACAGGACTGATGTCCCTGCAATCAATCTATCAGTGATCTGTTTATGCATTTATATGTGGAGAGCTGTATATATTTCTGATCAGGCCTTAAAATGATCCAGTGGCTTGGTGACAGTTGTCACTCAGTGCTCGTAGCCTACCTTCTAAGGCATCCTTTTATGGGTTTAAGAACTCATGAGGAATTATACCCGATGTTCGTCGATGAGCATCATAAATTAACTGGTCATTGTCACTTTGCTGTTTATGGGAGTTTGCTGTCTGTATATAGGCTGTACTGGTTCCTATATTATTAGTGTTGATTACACTTCACAAATACCTTGACTGGACAAGTGTTCTGTGTTGTCTGGTAATAAAATGTGCTATACAAATGCAGTCTTCCTTTTTCTGTTCTTTTGAGGCAAGTTGAGGATAGTGGGTTCTATCATAACTATTGGTAGTCATCAGATCATGCAAAGAGCAAATCATCATCTCGGTGGTTGAAGATGTCCACCACTACTTGAAGTGACAATCTTCGCCTTCTAAAGCATTACTAGTGCCAGGAGGGGGCACGAAAAAGGCTTGGCAGGAAGGATTATGGAGAATCCAAAGGCATTTTACACGTATATGAGGAATAAGAGAATGATCAAAGAAAGAGTAGGGCCGATCAGGGATAGCATAGGGAACTTGTGTATAGAGTCTGAGGAGGTAGGGGAAACCCTAAATGAGTTTTTTGCTTCTGTCTTTACTAAAGAAAAGGACCTTGTAGTGGATGAAACCATTGGGGAGCAGGTAAGCATGCTGGAACGGATAGAGATTGAGGAAGCTGATGTGCTGAAAATTTTGACAAACATTAAGATTGACAAGTCACCAGGGCCAGACCAGATTTGTTCTCGCCTGCTTTGGGAAGCGAGAAATGTGATTTCCTCGCCACTTAGCAAGATCTTTGCATTCTCGCTCTCCTCCGGAGTTGTACCTGAGGACTGGAGGGAGGCAAATGTAATTCCTCTCTTCAAGAAAGGAAATAGGGAAATCCCCGGCAATTACAGACCAGTCAGTCTCATGTCTGTTGTCTGCAAGGTGTTAGAAAGGATTCTGAGGGATAGGATTTATGACCATCTGGAAGAGAATGGCTTGATTAGATGCAGTCAGCACGGCTTTGTGAGGAGCAGGTCATTGAGTTCTTTGAGGATGTTACTAGACAGGTTGATGAGGGTCGAGCGGTGGATGTGGTGTATGTGGACTTCAGCAAGGCATTTCATAAGGTTTCCCATGGTAGGCTCGTTCAGAAGGCCAGGAGGAATGGGATACAGGGATATTTAGCTGTCTGGTACAGAATTGGCTGGTCGACAGAAGACAACGAGTGGTAGTGGAAGGCAGGAATTCTGCCTGGAAGTCAGTGGTGAGTGGTGTTCCACAGGGCTCTGATCTTGGGCCTCTTCTGTTTGTAATTTTTATTAATGACTTGGAAGAGGAGATTGAAGGATGGGTCAGCAAGTTTGCAGATGACACGAAGGTTGGAGGTGTCATTGACAGTATAGAGGACCGTTGTAGGCTGCAGTGTGACATTGACAGGATGCAGAGATGGGCTGAGAGGTGGTAGATGGAGTTCAACCTGGATAAATGCGAAGTGATGCATTTTGGAAGGTCGAACTTGAAAGTTGAGTACAGGATTAAAGACAGGATTCTTGGCAGCGTGGAGGAACAGTGGGATCTTGGTGTGCAGGTACATAGATCCCTTAGAATTGCCACCCAAGTGGACAGGGTTGTTAAGAAAGTATATGGTGTTTTGGCTTTCATTAACAGGGATTGAGTTTAAGAGGCGTGAGATCTTGTTGAAGCTCTATAAAACTTTGGTTAGACCGCACTTGGAATACTGTGTCCAGTTCTGGTCGCCCTATTATAGGAAAGATGTGGATGTTTGGAGAGGGTTCAGAGGAGGTTTACCAGGATGCTGCCTGGAATGGAGGGCTTGTCTTACGAAGAGAGGTTGACTGAGCTTGGACTTTTTTCATTGGAAAAAAGAAGGAAGAGAGGGGACCTAATTGAGGAGTACAAGATAATGAGAGGCATAGATAGAGTTGATAGGCAGAGACTTTTTTCCCAGGGCAGAAATTATTTACATGAGGGATCATAGTTTTAAGCTGTTTGGCGGAAAGTATAGAGGGGATGTCAGAGGCGGGTTCTTTACGCAGAGAGTTGTGAGAGCATGGAATGCATTGCCAGCAGCAGTTGTGGAAGCAAGGTCATTGGGGATATTCAAGAGACTGCTGGGCATGCATATGGTCACAGAAATTTGAGGATTCGTATATTTGGTTTACCTTACATGAGGATCAATGGTCGGCATCGTGGGCTGAAGGGTCTGTTCTGTGCTGTACTGTTCTATGTTCTATGTTCTAATGTTTTGTGAGACCAAGCCAGCTGAGTATCTGTCTGTACATCCTTTTTGTGGGTTGTGCCTCCAGCAAACGTACTACAACTTCCATCTTGCAAGTCTCCACAGTAATTTGTTGCTGTTGACCGTGGTTTTCTCACATTTCATTTGAGTTCTGATCTAAAGTAGCTTTTCTTTTCTCAAAACAAGCATTCATAACAAGTCCTTTCCAAATAGGAGGTAAAGAAATCATTCTGAGCACTGTGTACAGTATTGATTGATGCTTGCATTTGAGACTTTTGAATTAACTCCACAATTAGCCACAATATTCTCACCTCTGTTTTAATCGCAAATTCCAGAAAGCCCACAATGATAGATGCGATGATAATTTTAAATACTGTTCAAAATATTGTTAAAACAGTCCATTTAAATATTATCACTATTCTCTCTGTGTGAATGGTTATGCACAGATTGCCAATTACACTCGCGTGAAATTCAATATTTGTTAAAAAGCTAAAAATGAATTTAGCATCTAATTCATCTAATAGGTTCAAATCAGATCATTTTGCAGCTTACATATGTAATCATATTGTTACATATTTTTTGTTTTCAATTGTGACTGGAATATAATGTACTTGCTTTAAGTATATGATATTTAACAGTTAACTTGATCTCATGCCAGTTCTAAATGATAGTGGTGAGATGTATCAAGTAAACACTTTGTTAGTATTTCTTTTATCAAGAATTATTATCAAGTAAGAAAGGTATTTGGAAATCTGACAAGGAATATGGTAATACTTGAGTTCACTAGGCCTCAATAATGAAAACTACTTTGTTGTAGCAACAGTAGATTTTCCGTCTCATGACTTTCAAAATATGAACTTAGTTAATTGTTTCATTACTTCATTGTGTTTTCTGATGAAGAGCAGATATGTGTACCTTTGGTTTCCAGTTTGAATGTATGGAAGAGACAGTATCGAATAAACTTTGCTAGTTTAAATGTACTACAATATATTTCTGATAGTCCAGTTTATTACATCTAAACATCCTTTTCCAAAAAAAAACTTTCTCTCATTGTTTCATTGCCTCCTCTTTTCCTCTCAAAGTTAATAATGTTTTTGGGTGTTGGACGCAGTAGAACAAAAGCTCAGTACTAAATCATCCAACTGATCATTTTCATCATTGAGGAAGTTGCATATGGTTCCTCCTGCAGCATCCTCTGAGACTGTCATCTTTGGAGGAAGAATGCCAGCAACACATGCCAGGTTCCCATGTCACCATGCCTTCAATCCTGAGGACCAGTGGATGGGGTGCTGGGTGAATGTGTCCCCAGCAGACCTTGAGAGTGTTGGACCTGAATCTCCATGACCATGGGGGAGCCAGGCATTCTCATGACTTCTGCACTGCTACAACTTATGGAACATAAGGTCCATTGCATCCCACACATCGGTTGAGAGTGGGGTTTTAGAAAAGCACAGCAGGTCAGGCAGCATCCGAGGAGCAGGAGAATCGACATTTTGGACAAAAGCCCTTCATCAGGAATTGAATTTGTAGTAGGTACTGATCTGTTCAGATCCAGTGCGGAGTCCATGCAAGGTCAGTGGGTTCTGTAGGCTGGCACTGGGGAAGGAGATGTGGCTGTAGTAACAAGTCTGCTTCAGGACATGGCTAAAGGGCTTCAGGGCAGAGGAGACAACCGGGGGTTTCAGTGAGAGAGAGACTCACTGAGATCCTTGTAGAGAGAAAAGGAGGGCTTATTCAAGGTAGACACCCTTGGAAGAGGCTTCGCTGTAAGGTTATAATTAACTAGGACAAAGTGAGGACTGCAGATGCTGGAGATCAGAGTCGAGAGTGTTGTGCTGGAAAAGCACAGGACGTCAGGCAGCATCCGAGAAGCAGGATAATCCATGTTTCAGGCAAGAGCCCTTCAGTCTGTCATTCCTTTTCCTCCCTGTGCCTTTGAACAAAATCCCTGACTGCCAACACCCCTCCTGTCTGGTGCGTATTCTCCAGCAGCTGTCCGTGTGACAGTGGACTGGAGTTTTCCTTCCTGGGCTAGCTGCAGAGCTGTCATAGTGAGGTGCTCACAAAATTGTACAGCCCTCTTTCTAAGGCTAATATTCCCACAAAGGTGTTGGTATCTGAGCTGGTGCGGCAGGGGGGAGTGTGCAAGAAACAGACTTGTGAATACTTCTCCTGAGTATTCTTGTCCTCAGAGGTCAAGGAGGTGGTCTCTGTGAGGAGCTGCTCTCTGTGGAGGTGGTGAACCCATTAGGCAGTACCTGAAAGAGAAAAAGCCTCAGCAATGGTTAGAAGAGGCATACAATAAATGACATTGACAGCAATGTTACTGTGAGACTTTCTCAAATAAGGAGACTAAAATTGTACACTGTACTCCAGATGAGATCTCACCAATTCTCTATATATTTGTAGCAAAGCACCCCTACATTTATATTCTAATCCTCTTGCAATAAATCAGGACATTCTATTTGTCTTCCTAATAATTTACTGTAGCTGCAGCAGTAACTTGTTGTGATTCATGTACCAGAGCATACAAGTTCCCCTATATGACAGCGCTCTGCAATCTCTCTTCAAAAAAGATGCAACTTTTCTATTCTTCCTGTCTAAATTGACAAATCTACACTTAGATTTTATTGTCACGTGTACGCAAGTACAGGAATATAGGAGTATAGTGAAAAGTGTACAGTTGTCCTTCTCTGGCACCATCTTAGTATACAAAAGGCAGGATTAGAAACAGAAGCAGAAATAAAAGAAACAGCCAAATGAAAAGGAAATGTTCAGGCCACTCCATCATCTCTACCTTCAGATAAACAAAGCCACAACATCCATCCCTCAGTCTGTAAACACTCAGTTTCCCCCTGTCCCTGCACATGGCCACAGCCGGAACACCCCCACCTCTATCATTAAGTACCTGGACCCAGGCATGACCTGGAGCCACGCAGCTGACGCTGGAACCATGTCGCCATTTGTTGATGCCATCTTGGCTCCACTGACATCATCGCTGCCATAAGTTTGCTGAAGCTGCTGGGTCCCAACTGAGATCAAACTCGACGCTGGGCCCACCATGCCGAAGCCATCCAGTACCTTATTCTGTATATTTGTCAATCTTTGCCTTCTCATTAATCTATCTATATCCCAACTATATACTCTCCTACATATCTTTGTGTCAGCAGCATTAGCAATTATAGATGTAGTAACTTCATCCAAGTCATTATATGTATTTGAGACCGTAACACTGATCCCTGTGGAAATCCATTAATTAAAGTTTCCCAACACATTCCTGCCTTCTGTTGAGTTTTCTGTGAGCTAACCATCCTCTATCCATGTTACTGTACTAATCTCCACACCACTAGCCCGTATTTCATATAGTCACCTGCTTTATCAAATGCCTTTTGGAAATCCAAATGAACCATACCCGTGCTTTCCCATGTATCCATGTTACATGTTCCTTGCTCAAAGAACTCTAATAACTTAACCAAACATGGTTTTCCACTCAAAAGATTTGTTGAGTATAAAGTGATTAAATTTTTAAAAACTATTTCATAAGCTGTAAATCACTTTGAGATGTCTGATGCGTGTGAAAGTTTTACATAAATAAAAGACTTTCCTTTCAAAATGCTTGAGATGAAAATTGGTTGAGTACTGCTCCATTCAGAAAATCCCAGAGCACAATACCTGTCACTTTAATATTGGACAGAGAGAAATAGAGATGAAGGAGTACTAGGTTTCCCTCGGATCCACAGTTTCATTTACTGCAAACACATATCTCAGCATGTCAACATCTTTCTCAAATAGAAAGGAATTTCACTCAGTCTTGCCAAGTGACACGTGTTTAATGGCTGGCACAGATGGCATAGAAAAGCACTTATAGCAGAGATTGAGATCTGTAGGCTAGCCAGTACACTTAAGGTGCAATTGCATTTCTCCAGACATCTTCTTTACATTAAAAAAAGTTGTATGCGTTCTCATTTGCAGTGATAAATTGCACAAGTTACTCAATATACATGATCACAAAGTAATTGATTATTAATTAACAGTGTCATGCATTAACTGTAATGAAATCCACTTCACTAGTGCAAGGTGGTGGTGTAATGACAATGCCACTTGTCTAGAATCCAGAGCCCTCAGGTGGTGTTCTGGGGGGCATGTATTTGAATTCCACCAGGGGAGATGGTGAAATTTGAATTAAATTAAAAAAAACTGGAGTTAACATGTTAATCTAATGATGACCATGTATTTATTGTTGTTTGTCATTAAAACCTATCTGGTGCACACACGCCATTTAGAGAAGGAAATCTTCCATTCTTCCTTAGCCTGGCTAACCTGTGATCCAGACCCACAGCAATGTGTTTGACTCTTGCAATTAGGGATGGGCAATAACTGCTGACTTAGCCAATGGTGTCCACATCTCATGAACAAACTTTCAGGGAAAAGTCTCTGCTGGTTTAAATTGTGCAGGTTTCCTGATGGTGTGCACAAACATTTTCATTGGCTGTTTATCTGGTATCTGTTCACATTTTATTTATTTCATTCCTACCATGTTTACTAATTACCCATTTGATGTTTCAAAGTCCAGGGAAACTCCTGGGATGTTGGCTTTATCAGGATGCTTGTTATTCCCAATGTGCAACTCTTATTCAAGCTGTTGCAACAGACAAAAGATCAGGGACAATGTACTTTCTTTACAGTGTGAAAAACCAACCCATCTCATCTTCTGGACATTGTCCTATGACAAAATGTTGATGTTCAGGTTGTCCTTACCAGCTGGCTGTGTATTGCACTGATAAGGGCATTGGAGAATTTGATGGAGTAGAAGTAGGTCTGTTCTTATCCTCAGCGAGGACAAAGTGCCTCACATGGAATTATGGCCATGATCTAAAACCACACCTTAATGTTTCTGCAGAGCTGTGTGAGTAAAGTGCAGGTATGGTGTAGTGACTGGAAACCCCTGGTAGAAAAGCACCCATGTGTCAAGATGAGAGATATCTAAGCTTTTATGTCAGGATTTTGAGTTGCCCATTTAAGCTTGCAAAGCTGTCCGCAGAAGATTGATCACAAAAAGCACTACTGCCATGTTCATGGAGCTGATCACTTCCTCCCTGGAGAACATGCTGGTCTCTATGGTCAATGTGAAGAGTTAATGGAAGGTGAAGTTGGAATCCCGTTATTTGAGACATTGTCCAATATGCCTGGCATTTCTTGTTGTATGACCACAAAGTGGGCACCTCTGTGCTCTGTACCAATGTCAGTATGCAATTCCATCCACAAGCGTGCTGACACTTTCATCTCCACAGACTTATGGCATGTCTTTTACCAAGTGTACATCCACCTCTGACTTGCCTTCTGAAGTGCATGTGGCATCAGCTCTGACTTGGTGCAAACTAAGGTTGATTGAATAACACTGCCTCTTCAGAAAAATCTCCCTTTTCTCAACCAGCAGAATGGTGTTCATATTTTCAGCACTTGAAATGAGCAAGAAGGATAAGGGTTACATTTTAGTGTGAAGGGAGAGTAGAGTGAGGTGCCTGGCTGCTCTGGAATACTGAGACCAAAGTGAGAAGGTAAAATGATAAGGTATAAAGAAGCATGAGACAATGTCCCCTCAAAGTGTTGTCACTTCTCACATTCATAACCCTTCTGCTAGCTGGGAAACCCTTCAGGTATTCCAAAAGGAAATGGGTGTGCATTCAATTTCCACCACTTGTCATATAATGTGTACAACCTTCTTCTCTAAGAAGGGACTGTATTAATGATAGCCTTTCTTGGTGTTTTGAGAATGTACCTGTCATTGTAGAACAGTTTTTATGTTTTGTATAAGTTGTGTGTGTGAAATGATGATTCCAATACTGGCGAAAGTTGAAAGTTGAAAGTGTAGTGTATGGGAAGGGGTAGAAATGTGATTTTGTGATTATAAGAGACTGAAGGGAGATTGAGAGTTGAGTGGAATATAATAATGGTTGTGTTACTTCACTATGAACTTAAAGGCTGATAATAATAATAATCTGTGGCTCTGAGTCCATATCCCATATGGAGTTAAGGATTTAAATTCAACTTTATGGACTTTATGGAAATAAATGTGCTGTTCTTATTCGATACAGCCTATATTAAATTCCAGAGCCACAGCATTGTAATTGTCCCTGAGATCCTCAACCAGTTAGTCAGTAAGTTGACATGCCACCATTATCTCAAGTGTAATGAGGAATGGGAAATAAACAATGGCTTTCCCAGGAATTATTTATTTTTTTAAACTCAGATGAGCAATAAAATTCTTAGCTTTTATAACTCTGATAAGGTCATTGAACTTTGTTCTGCATGGTAGCCATGTGCTGGAAGCTAGACAGCTAATATTGACCACCTCAACAATATCTTCTAACTGACAGGGGGCGTATTGCCTGGACAATACACCCTGTACTGTAATGGAGTATGTTAGCCTAAGTCCCATAATGGGTTAACTGTAATAGTCCGTAGTGTCATTGAAGGAAGTGACATACACGTGTGAAATGAGAGTCTTGGAGAAAGCAGAATGCAAAGTAGGTATTGTCAAGTGTTCTCACAAATGTAAATATGTTGCAATAGAGTGCTCTGTAGCTAGCATGCTTAAAAGGTTCTTGAGACTACTTTAGCTCAGCAATACTATAGAAGTTAAAAAATTGTCTGCAGATGCTGGAAACCAGATTCTGGATTAGTGGTGCTGGAAGAGCACAGCAGTTCAGGCAGCATCCGAGGAGCAGTAAAATCGACGTTTCGGGCAAAAGCCCTTCATCAGGAATAAAGGCAGAGAGCCCGAAGCGTGGAGAGATAAGCTAGAGGAGGGGGGGGGTGGGGAGAAAGTAGCATAGAGTACAATAGGTGAG
>NC_057727.1:39661974-39703820 GCF_004010195.1 Chiloscyllium plagiosum | reverse complement strand
CCAGGTAGTCACGGAGGGAATGGTCTTTGTGGGAAGGGGGAAGGGGTGGGGAGGGAAATATATCCCTGGTGGTGGGGTCCGTTTGGAGGTGGCAGAAATGTCGGCGGATGATTTGGTTTATGGCAGGGTGGAAGGTGAGCACCAGGGGCGTTCGCCAGGAGCACCAGGGGTCTGGAGATGAGCAGTGAGAGAAAAGAGGAACAGCTTCAATTTTCAGAAGCTTTGTAATCAAACAACACCCCATTTCATCAGAAATATCCTTTATCTCTCACCCCCTCCACCCCTATCCGGGAATTAAACTAAACTATTTCATGTTGCAATAGGGATTTGTACTTTGGAGATTTCTGATCACAAATCAGCATCCTACGCTTTACTCATCAGTGTATAGAGTACAAACGCAAGGTGATTGTGTTAAACCTGTACAGAACGTGGCAGTATTGTTCGAGGCATCACACTGGAGGTAAGCTGTAAAGGTATTAGCAAGAGTGCAGAAAAATTCATTAAAATGTTTCCAGTAATGAGAAACATCAGTTACATCAATAGATTGGAAAAGTTGGGATTGTTTACCTTGGAGAAAGGAAAGTTGGGAAGGGAAGGTTGAGAGTTTCAATAGAACTATACAAAGCATTGAAGAATCTGGACTGATTCAATAGGCAGAAGCTATTCCCATTGAGAAAATAAGAGACCGATTGAAGAAAATTGGCAAAAGAAGCAACGGCAACATGATGGTAATCTTCTTGCAGTGGGCTGTTGCGATCTACAACGTACTGCCTCAGAGTATGGTGGAGTCAGGTTAAATCAGAGTGTATAAAGAGAAATTGGCTTGTTATCTGAAAAGATGAGTCAGGAATATTGGAAAGTGGCAAGAGGTGAAATGCTTTGTAGAGCCAGCAGAGGCATGATGGGGCAAGTGGCCTCCCTTTATACTGAAACCATTTGGTGATTCTGTGAAAGGATCACAAACCCACTTCAACAGCACTTACCTCGTGCAAATCAAAGCGGCTCCTCCTGTTTCTCACTGCTCAACTCCAGAGCCCTTGCTCGTGGCAAGGGTTTACAAGAGGAAAGTGATGAGTGGAAGAATTGAGGAGCAGGAGACTTGCTGCAAACATGGAGAGAGAGTATGGGTTAGGGACGAGAAGAGGCCACAGGCTGAAGGATTAGTTGCAAGGCAGTGAGTTTTATATAACAGGAAATTAACCTGCAAAACTGTTCCAGTTGGGTCATACAACCTTGTGTCATACTGGAGGAAATGATGCTGAAATGCATCTTGTGACACAAAGTCAGATTACAGGCTGCATTAACTGACTAAGATTAAGTGAAACAATGTTAAACAGGGACTTACTGTAATAAGCAGCATGGTAGATCTGGCCTCACGTTTGATAATGAGCTGGCAGTAATAGTTGCATGTAGTCCCTGTGGTCGACTTCTTCCTGGTTAATATCCAACAGTTTTCTGTGAAAATCATCCTTCTGAAGTACCCACATCCATCACAATATTGTTTGCAGCCTTTGTTTCTAAATGTGTCACGATAACCTACATTACCTGGTCAATGATCTGTTTTTTATTTGCTGTGCTTCTGGAATGGAATTTTCCTTCAAATGCTTGATTGTTTCCAGTTAACAATTTGTGAATACTTACAACGAAAGGACAATATTTAAAGTGATCTACCGAGGTTTTACAACAAGGTTGTTTTCTTGCAAATGGAATTTAATACTGAAAATTCTAAGTAGTACAGATGTTCAATGAGCAGTGTCTAATCTATACTGGATTTCTTGTAGGTATGGTGCTGCAGGAAGTTGGTGCAAGGAAGGCATTGTTTGCTTTCATGGGGAACATTCTGAACAAGGGAAAATGACTCTATGTTTGTCAGAAGGCAGTAATCAGCCTCAACACATCATGCACTGAAGTGAAAGACATGGCAACTTGTACTGGAGAAAAATACAGCATTTTTGGTTGAATGGTTTTATGCCCACATTCATGAGTTTGGGTTCAAGACAGACTGGTTGATGACAAGACAGGATGGCAAACTGACTAGAACCTTCAGCCTCATTATATCACTGTTTATTCTATTAAGACAAAATGCTATATTGCATGATAGAGTTACACTACACTTTCATTTTAATGTGACATTATAGAAAGACTATCCCATGAAGTCGACCAACTAATGCTAGTCAGTCTACTCCAGATTCTTCCCTACACGTTTCTAAAATTCATACAGCTATACTTCAGATTCCTGCTTAGTATTGGATGTGGGTTCTCACTTTTTTTTACTCTATCTCTGCCCCACATGTGTTGTTTATGTCCAGTGAGGAGTAATACATCATCACAAGTTCCTCCAGGGCCCTAAAGCCAATAAAATATGCCACCATTTAGGAATATTAAAGTATCCAATTAATAATATGCTTGAGGTAATTCATAATCCCATGTCACAAAATATTGCCTGCCCAACTCCATGTGTGCTACTCACTAAAGACAAACATTTAGACAATCCTTCAATGTTCTTGTTGTCCCTTGTGCACACCCAGATGTAGCAAAATGCAATTCAAAGCTGCAAAGTACAATTAAAAGCTTCACTTGACACGTGTATGCTACAGTATGGTCACTTAAGTAGTACTCAATACAACCTCCAAAATGTGCATGTGGCAGTCACAATTGACCCTCTCTCCTTAGAAAATGCCAAGTGAATTTACATTTAATCAGTACGTGGAAAAGAAAGAATAACTGATTCATCAATCATTTCATCAATCTCTGTTGATCTGGATGCAAGCTGGTGAAAAAAAGAGCAATTCTGAATCAAACTGTATAGAGTTATGCGAAGTATATATTTATTTATTGACAAGTATTATAGCACAGAAAAAGCAACATATTGTAGAATAGCAGACCAATAAATAATAAGCTCTACTGCAGCTTCCCCTTACTCCAATAATGCATCTGCTCTCCCAACACAGCAGCATAAATCTGTTGCATCCCCATCCAAGGGAGTGAGAGGTCAGATGAATACTCTGAAGTGTACGCGACAGTCGGCAGAGAAAAGTTACACAATAACAATTTAAATTTATTGAACAGCTTTAATAGATCAAAACTTTCTAAGGTACTTCACAAGAGCATTATAAAGTAAAATATGTCACTGTGTCACAAAAGCGATATGAGGTCAGATTATCAAAAGCTTGGATAAAGAAGAGAACATTAAGAAGTACCGTAAAGCAGGAATACAAGATAGAAGAGGAGAGTTAAAAGGAGGGAATATCAGAGATGGAGCCTAGTAACTGTCCACCAGTGATGGAACAATTATAAGTGGGAATGTACAAGATGGCAAAATTAGAGGTGCACCATGATCTCAGAGGATTGTGAGGTTAGGTGCTGAGATAGGGAGGGATAATGCTATGAGGGGTTTGAAAACAAGGAAGGGAATTTTAAAGTCAAGGTATTGTTTGAATAGGGGTCAAGGTAGGTCAATGAGCGTAGAACTGTTGGGGAAACAGGACTGGCTGAGAGTTAAAACCTGAGCAACTGAGTTTTGATGAGTCCAAGTTTCAGAGAGTAGACTGTGGGTGATGAGTGAGGAATACATTGGAATAGTCAAGTCTAAAGGCACCAAAGACCAAAAGAATGGTTTGAATGAGTGAATGATTTATTGTCACATACATCTTGAGAGATGCAGTGAAAAGTGTGCTGTTACCACAATACGGTGCCATTTTGAGGCAAAAGAGTGAAAAGAAAGTACTTAAATTGAGTTCATCTTCATTGGTTGAAGTCCTAGATACAGCTCCAGGACTTTTACAAGGTCCACGCTCCAAACCTACTGCCGCCTGGAGCCCCCGCTCCTTTGTCACTGCAGCTGATGCCTTATTGTCAATTCCAAGAATCCGTGTATTGGGCCTATGAAGCCAGGAGTCACCCATGACGCCATTCTAGCCTCCCTGTGACATCATCTCAAATAGATTGGCCTGCTCTCTCCTCCATGCTTCAAAGTTTGGTCTCTCCTCTGCACTGCTCTGTCTTGCTGCCACTGCTACCACATGCTCCATACTGACACGCCCACTTCCACCACGGTGAAGATGCCAAAAACAGGCCTTAAAAAGAAAAAGAAAAGAAACGGAGCAGAAGAGAAAAGAGAAAAGAAAAATAAAGCAGATGGACTCAGACAAGCCCTAGAGCAGGAGCTTGAATGCAGCAATGCTCCTAAACGCTGCCTTCATAGATGGTGGCAGATACACTGAGCTATGTTTCAATGGTGAAAACAAGCTGTGTTAATGTTGCCCTGACTACAAGGTCTTAGAAGATTGATAAGATTATTCCAATTTTTAGATAATTAATGAAATTTTAAATGAAATTAATTAACTAACAAGTGAAGGTTGCTGTTGTAATTAGAAAATAAAATATGTGAGAACATTATCGTAGTAATTTAATTACCAATGCAAATTAATTAGTTGAGTGCTTATGAGATCATTTGTGCAAAATCAGAATCAAGGAACCAGAGGGTCAAGAGTGAAAGCAGAAGTGTTGAAAGCACACCATTTAAACATCCAATCTCTATAACATTGAATTACTAAATAATTTTAAAGTGTGAATCCCACTGACCTGGTACTAGCAGTACACTTGCTCTGTGTCTGCCTTGTTGCTCTTGCTTTCACATACAGCAGCAGGCTCTCAGTGCTCATCAATCCGTGGCACGTCCTGTGCCAACGTGAAGTTAAGCATCACACGGCACGTTTGGAGTCACACAAAGACTCAAATAAAGCCATTTGTACAAATGTGAGAATTTATAAACTGTGCAATGTCACCATGTCCTCAATTTTCTTATTTTTCTCCATCTCGTTACATCTAAGTGTAGACCCTGGTTCTGTAGCTGGAGTGGGGGGATCCTGCTTGGAAATGGCGCCTGTTGGCTGTGGAGGTTTGGTCAAGTGACATTTGTGTCTTGTCAGCCTGACACATTGAGACTTTTTTTGCCAGAGGCAAGTGGGCCCCGTGGCTTCAACTTCTGTGGTTCAGAGGAGGGCAGTCCCGGTGGAGGAAGGAGGGTCTTGGAGATTCTCAGGGGCCTTGTGTGTGGTTTCTTTTCTAACTAGGTACTTCCTGAAATTGCCTTGTCTCGCTGTGAGAAAGGGGCTTCTGACATGCTGAACAGGTTCGTTCATCCCCAGGCCTTTGGACCTGAGGACCAATGACAGTGGGACTGAAGGAGTGTGTACCTCTACAGTAGACCCTGAGGATGCTGGACATGGTTCTCCAAGGCAGTTGCCAACCTGTCCAGGCGCACGCATGTGTTGCTGCAATCTGTGAACTGTGAGGGCCATTACCTTCCACATCTCTGTCTGCTGTTCCTATTTCTCCCTGTGTATGTGAACAAAATTTCTGATTTCTGACATCACTGGGTCATCCCTTACCTCCTTGGATGCTGCCTGACCTGCTGCGCTTTTCCAGCAACACATTTTCATCCCCTACCTGAGGATGAGCAGGAGCCTGATCTCTGTAGTCCTCTGAGTGCCAGGGGCCTAGGGTACTTCTATCTGGGCCATTTGTCATAATGAAATGCTCACCAGTATGTGCTCCCGCATTTTCTAACATTCCTATCAAGGTGTCTCTATCTGCTCTGATGGAGGTTGCAGGCATCAGACTTGACATTGCTTACTCTGAGGCCTCAGGAGTCTCCTCCTTATAGCTCAAGGAAGAGACTTCTGGCAGAGCAGGCCATTTAACTACAGAGATAATGGACATCTCACTGGAGCCTACAAGACAAAAGAGAGACAAGGCGTCATAGCAAGTTTTTAGAACTGGTGTGCAATGAATGAGATTGACAGTGGGGTTACCTTGAGAGTTGCTGTGAATGTAAGAGTGGGACTTACTCAGTTGGAAGAACATGGAGGTCTCCCTATAGGAGTCATCCTGGTCATCTCCTAGAAGGAATGGGAATCTCTCTTCACAGAATCCAAGGACCCCTCTATTCCCTCTTGAAGTCTTTCTGCCCTGCTGTAGGCTGTCTTGTCTTGGAATGGAAGAAAGGGAAAGGTTGAGTGTGATGACAGTGGGTGCGTACTGCTGTGTTGATGACTGAAAGGCAGTGAGGGAGTGAGTAGGCAGCACAGAAGCCATGCAGGGTTAATGGTGAGGGAGGTTGCAGGGAGGAAAGGGGTGACTGAGAGCAGATCTTGCAGACTGTAGTGAAAGTGGCAGTGTTGGGGTGGAGCGGAGCTGGGTGCAGTAATAGGGGTAGAGTGTGTATGAGATCACTGAGAGAAAAGTGTAGGACCTCAGCAGGTGAAGCAAAGAGGTTCTTTGACATTTTAATGGCATTGCTGGCTCTTCCTCAGGACTGACCTGGCTGGTGACCTTGGAACAGGCTGCCTGCTGGTGGCGTGACCTCCTCTGCCAGTCCTCCAGGAAGATGATGCCCTTCTCTGTATTTATCTTGACTTTCAGGTCCCTATCGGAGAATTGCTGCCCCATCTTCTACTTCTCCAACATATTCTGAATGTGTCTGTGATCAAGAAGGGCATCTTTGGGATGCCAATGCTAGTCCGGACACACAGCAATCTTTTTGAAGATAGTGCAGGTGCCAGGGATGCTGCTGTATTGGTGTGTATCCAGTGAGTGGCGAGTTGTTCCAGCAATGGCATGTGGTAAGATTTGGATAGGCTGGGAGCTGACCAATGTCATAGGGGTGAGCTAAGTGTGTAATAAAAGTGGTGAGAACTGCTGCAAAATCTTACAGTCCAAAAATGCAATACCCCTCACACTGCCAATAATATGAATCATCCAGGCCTTTGAGTTAGGTAGAACTGCTATCCTTGAGATTCCAACTCTCTTTTATTGTGGAATCAATATGGCTTAAAGCAGAACTGTTTACTGCCAAACCTTCCCACTTTTCTGCCAGTTTAAAAATGAGCAATCTAACCTTGGTAAACACAGATTCTGTTGCAATTACTCCAAATGTGAAAACCTTATACATTTTCACAGCAAAATAAACTGGGCATAAAGAGTGTGTTGTCAGGCAGACATTGGAACAGGTCTCACAACCCTCTTCATCCTTACACTAACTTAAAGGCACAGTTCCAAACATAACAATCTCATAAAATTCACGTTCAATGAAACTCTATATACCTAGGGTTTATCATATCATAAAAGTGCACCAAAAATAATATCAATTGCACTTCAAGTGAACATTTTCAGAACATGTTCCAAGTTTTCATATCATAAAATGTTAACTGGATATCATTGCAATTAATTCCATTTATATGCCGCATTGAAATATGAATTCAATGACAGGCCAATGTCATAAAAACCTAATTTGTTTTCATACAAAATCATTAAAAAGCAGTGATGAAGGGCATCATGATTTTCCATGAAGTCAGTGCGACATTTCACTATAGGATCATATTCGGTTTTGTTTGTAAACACTTCATGTCAACCTGTCATCAATGTAATAAAGTGAGTGAGTGGTATAATTGATTTTTTAGTTTGTGCCTGTATTGCAAAACAGGAATGTTTAAGAAACACTAGTATTAGATGTTGAGTCATGAATTACCTGTGCCAAGTATTAAAACTTTGCCAAAGTAATCAGAAATGAAATAGATGAGTGAATTAGCTAATCTTAAGTGATTTCATTTCATCCAGTAAAGCCAAAGCAATCTTTTGCATTTACATCCTTAGTACACAGAAAAGTTTTAATTACAAGTTTATTTGCAAATTGAAACCAGTTTATTTAAAAATGGAGAGGAGGCAATTTCTGCAGAGATAAATGAAGATGCTCTATTCTAAACAAAAGATCAATTATTTTTTCTTCACAATGAGATGGAGATAAATGAGAAAAATTTCCCAGTTCGGTGTTTATCTTTCTGCAGGAAGAGGAGACTGAAGCATTGTCACTTGTTTGCTACATGACAAAAAATACCCAGGATTCCCCCTTCTCACAGTCTCCTCTGAAAATGTGCTAGCATGTGTAAGCGAATCATCTAATGATGAA
The DNA here is from genome assembly GCF_004010195.1 of Chiloscyllium plagiosum. Classification (NCBI taxonomy): domain Eukaryota; kingdom Metazoa; phylum Chordata; class Chondrichthyes; order Orectolobiformes; family Hemiscylliidae; genus Chiloscyllium; species Chiloscyllium plagiosum. Next base: position 39,695,851 of record NC_057727.1, on the reverse strand, counting down.
AGGATCAGATTTAATTTTAATATTCCCCACAGTTAAGAATTGCAATGCACTAGCATTATGGCATGTCAAAATGGCCACTTAGTTTAGTGATCAGAACTGTTAGCACTCAAAAAACTTTATTCCAGCATGACTCACTGCTTTCAGGAAAGCTAATAAAAAAAGAAATCCTTTCACAAAGAATGTTGTCAGGTATAGTGTCAGAGAAAATCAACACATCCCACAAATTATACATTTTAACATATCCGGATTGGAAATTAATAAGGAAAAAAAGCAAAATACAGGTGGCAGCTTCTTTGTCAAGTGACACTCAATGGCTGTCATCATAACATCTCAAATGAATATTAAAACATATCCAAATTCATCATCAGTAGGTTTTCAAAAATAAGCATTTCTACTATATAATTTAACTTTCCGGTTCAGTAAATATTAGCTGACTGTAATTGAACCCTACTTCTGAAACTGAGGGAAACCATTATTGGTTAAGTGAAATAAATGACATGCCATGTTATTAGGCTGTGAAATGGTTGCATATTCTTTGCGCAAAATTAATGATTTGCTGAAAAGGCTATTGGCCATGGCCAGAAACACACTGGTCTCAACTGGTATGCATTGAAGCTATTGTGTCAGTAGATATTTGAAGGTTTAAGCAGTGTTTCACCCTTAGATGTTGTGCCAGACTAACTGTCCAGAACACAAATCAGCCTTCACTGGAAAACCAATGAAAGTACATTTATATTTGACATCAATCCATTAACAAAATTCTCATATTCCTTTCACTGCTTTGCATTATAGCCTCAATGATAAACTACCATCCCCTAATGCATGCCCAATATAGGATATGAATAGAATAGAAATTTATTATCTATTGCATTTTTACACAAAATACAGTGAAAAGTATTTAAGTTACCATTCTCTGGCACCTATATAAATAACAGAAATTATGTATTAAAAAAGTTAAGATAAAGTTCATCTTCTGATAAAGACAGAACCCACATTCTCCACCGCTGCAGAAAGTCACATCGACGTTGCAGAATCTAGGGCCATTGGTCAGACCTATCAAATCGCCAAAGCTGCTGAAGCAGACCGCCACTTTGTTGGACCCACCAGGAGGCAGCTTCAATGGAAATGAGGAAGGAACCACACAGCATTCACTGCTGCAGCAGCCTCCTGAAACATCCTTCCTCCAGCAACCAAAGGAACTCTGAAGCCAGCACCTCGTTGTGTTCAGGCTTGATTTTCTTTTTCAAGGCCAGAGGCATTCCAGTGCCATTTTGGCTCAGGCACTAGACTGTGAGCCTAACACTTACTATTTTCTTGGGGGTGGGATGCTCTTTGCATGTTGATGGGTTCATGGAAGCAGTAGCAGATGTAAAGGTGTGGTAGCCTTCAAACAGGAACAATATTCATGATTGGGATTTCTAAAACATGAGTCATGAGGAAAAGAAGAAGTGATTTATCCTTTTGGAATTGATAAGATTAGATTAGATTTGATTCCCTACAGTGCGGAAACAGGCCCTTCGGCCCAACCAGTCCAATTGCTAAAGGTAAATATGAATGTATGCTGATATTGGCTAATCTCTACAGAAGTGTAAAGCTCCTACGTCCTTTACATCTCCAGGTCCTTTTCTGAAAAAAAATAATTTACTCTGCTATTGAAAAAGAATTGCTGCTGACCCCTAAATGTATAGAAATTGCTTGACTGTTTCCAGTACATATTATTACAGTGCAGGGCCTGCATGTTGAATTGTCACATCTAAGTGGTTGTAAACTGAGTAGCTGTTTTTGACATGAGACAATGAATAACAATGTTTGTTTTCACAAAGGATTAAATACTTGAAAGGGATTTAAGTTTTGTCAATATGTTTTTTTGAAATATAATGATGCCTGCAATAAACAATTACAACTTTATTTTATTCATCTTTCTAAGGCTGCTGAAGTTGCCAATGGTGGATTCTGCTTGAGCTAACATAGAGGGAGTAAGGGAAAAATGTGGGGACACAGTCTGGCTCGGCATGGGTTGATTTGAATTGCCACCAACTTGACCTAGGAGCTATAAATTACCATAGGGATCAGGGGTAGGAACACACAGATGATGGGTAGGAGGGAAATTAGGTGGCATTAGTTTGCACACATGAGGAGCATTAGGTGTGGTAGGGAGTTGAGGGATGAGGGCTAGAGGCTTTGTTCCCCTCAATCCCACTTCCAATATCATAACAAAGGTTTGAAACATTTTCTTCCAAGTCAGGCTTATAGAGTTGGGGATTTTCCTGACTTTGCCCCCAGATTTAAGAGGGCAAATTCAGTCCCAAAGTTTAAATGCTCAAGGCCCAGGTTATAGCAATAGGCCCAGCCTTATTGCAACCAGTGTACATGAAAAAGCTAAGAGTGTGTCTGCAATTTTCTTGGTGTACTTGGTACATACAAATCTCTGCCAATGGCAATGTGTCCTTATAAAATTCATCCTTTAGTATTCTTAGCCTGACTAAACACCCAGCAACAAAGGCTTATACTTTTCCTTTGCACTCCGAGAATAAACAGTCACCTGAGCAGTGATTTTTTATGCATGCCATCAAATATATGTCAGCATAAGTTAAAGAAGTTCACTGATATTCTTTTATTATTCGTGTACTAATTTCCTTTTCAACTAAACCAGCTGAATGAAGAATGAGCTATCCAATTCAACTGGCAACGTTCCTACAGGTGGAAAGAGCAATTGATGAAGTGCCTTTGGCAAGCACAGCTCCATCCAAAAATCTGCTTGATTGCATGAGCAGGAAAGGCTTTCATTCGATTAATGTGCAGCCAGTGTGTGACGTTCCTCACTTTTTCCTGCATGCTAATGCCTGCTACCCTGGAAGCTGTCTTTTCCATGCACTTCTATGGCTTAAATTCATGCTTCAGGATAGCTAATTGAAGATCTGCCTGTCCCCTGCAGTCATGGCTTACTCCAGTAAGGCTTTCACAGACAGAGGGTAAGAACCAGACATAATGAGGTCTATAGCACTACAAGAATGCGAGAAAGCAGACTATAGGCATTTTTCATGGCTGCTTAAATCTGCCCAGCAAGAGTCTCTAGATTCACTGTGGCATGCTGTGCCTACATAACATTGCTCTCAAGAGAGGCTTGTTGCCTCCGGAAATTGGGGCACAGGGTGGGTCAGGATGGAGAGATTATGGATGGGGGGTGTTGATGCAGGGGCTGGTTGTAGGGCAGAATCTGTAACTCCACAGTGTAGGAAGCTGTATATGAAATACAGAATGCAGGGCAAGGTAGGGAAAGGAGACTGCATCCTATTACCCTATGTTTTCAATGAATATAAGTTGACATATCAAATACATTCACTTTCCAGCTGTCTGTAATCTTTCTACCAACCCCCTCCCCATAGCCCATCCTCACAAAGTCCTTCATTGTTAAAGCTAGCTGCATACTTTCTACCCAGGACAGAACTCTAAATTCCATCAATCAAACTGAAAAAACCAACTGCTCCATCGTTAATGCTTTGTCCTCTTTCTAAATAATTTTATTTTGTCTCTGAATCACTGACATTATCTGCCGATGTCATGAGGATCAACATAATTCTGTTCAAATTCCATTTCATTGCTTTTCTACGTTTGCTCACGTTATCGTCAACAAACATAATTTTAATCTAAATGTCTTGAGGTGTCCATGCACAAAAACGGAAGCATACGTTTGGAAATGTTAATTTCTGTCTGCGCATATGCACATTACTTTCAAATTATTATCTTAACTAAAAGTGTAGAATACAAATTCAAATTTTCTAAAGGCTATACAGGCATGTTGCTTCAACAATATTGTTTTATCTGTTTTAATGCTGTGGTTTTCTTGATGCTTGTGAGGCTGATTATTGCCATGGTAATTGGGTTGAATAGATAGTGGAGGCAGACAGTGAGAGACGAGGTGGTGACAATTAGTCTGTGCTGGTTAGGATGTTTCATCTAAGTCCCACTAAATTAAAAGGCTCTTTATAGACTGTTGGAACACTTCCTTATCTGCATGCTTCATTATCTGCCAAAAGCATATGTAAATCCTACTGTGAATTCAATGAAAACAATAGCTAATCTATTTGTGTCATTTGACAGATTGATTGGTTTTTGCACTTTTCATAGATGTCATCTCTGAATTATGGGCTATTGGAAAATCACAGGATGGATTAATCTGAGTCCATTTTTAGGCTGATATTTGATAAAATGTGTAAAATAATGGGCTGAGAATGGACAAAAGCAGGCTCTTGGGTCATAACATTTCAACAACAAAAGATGAATAGGAAAGGTTTAGAGGTTCATAGAGTGGATAGCCAGAGACTTTTTCCCATGGCAGAAATGTCAAGAGGGGACATAATTTTAAAGTGATTGGAACAAGGCTTAGGGGAGATGTCAGAGGTAGGCTCTTTACACAGAGAGTGGTGGGTGTCTGGAATGCACTGCCAGCAGTGGTAGTAGAGTCAGATACATTTGGGACTTTTAAGTGACTCTTGGGTAGGCACACGGAAGATAGTACAATGAAGGTATATGGGTTAGTCTGATCCTAGAGGAGGATAAAAGGTCGGCAAAACATCAAGGGCTGAAGGGCCTGTACTGTACTGTGCTGTACTGTTCTGTGTTCTGTATTCTATGTATGTGGGCCAAATGCTGGAGAATGATACTAGATTAATTTAGGATAACTGGAGGGCATGGCTGAGTTGGACCAAAGTGTCTGTTTGACTCTAAGGACTCTAAGGACTGTTGGTGTCTGTCATCACTTCACAGCTCACCAAACAAATTACATCAATGCTAGGTGTCCTGCCTCGATGGATCAGGTAAATCTCATGAGCAGGGGTTGGACTTGCTTCCAAGGGAGCTTGTTGCCATTCATGTGCAATCCACAACAACATCTTTTCAACTTGTCTTGACTTGGCACCCACATGGGCAGCTGACGAAGCAGGCAGAAATATGCATTGCAAGGGGAAAGCTCCCTAACAAGAATGCCCAAAGTTATTTAATCACTTCCTTTTGGCCTCTTCCTGTCCAGAACTGTTTGTAACCAAGGTGGTCTGATGAGATGATTGCAAGGTCTTTTCTGCTTAGCCCTGAGGTTAATAATTGCAGCCAGGGCTGATATGGAGACTAATCTGTATTTTTAAAGCACTGCCAGTTAAAAATGATATCCTGTGGGAAAACTATAGGTCTGGAGAGACTAAGTCACTAAGTAACTGATTTTAACTAGGAAACCAGGTGGGAAGACATGATTATATCCAGACCCAAAGGTTTTCTTTAGCATAACTTTCTAAATTTTCTTTCAGTGTTCATCGTACTATAGGAAGGAGTATCTTGGTTTGTTTGCCACATGATCTTTGTGCTGGTGTACTGTCCACTATCCTATTGGGATCTAGTCAGGAACAGTGTCTCCCTTGGCAGAGTCATATAAGAAAGAAGAGTAACAGAGAACAATTCACAGTGACATTGAGGACATCTCTCCAATTCAAAGCTGGCCACACACCCTGGGCAATAACTTCAGGGTCTGTATAACACTCATGTGCTTTTCCTCAGAATTTCAATAATATTCTTTGACTTAACAGTTGACTATAGATGTCTTGGCAAGCTGGTGACATGCCTGAACACATGTTTCACAAAACTGCCGCAAGTGCTTTGAATTAAATGGTGGTATATTGTCTGACACAACTTTGTTTGGAATTCAATGACAAGAAAAATGAGCTTTAATCTTAGCGATATATCCTTTCCCTTTTATTAATCAGTGTAATAATCAGAACATAAGTCAGTCTCTTCTACCTACTGCAGAGACGTGTGGCGTCTAATATGTGGTCCAATTACTGTTAGGATTGGAATTACTGGCACGTAATACACCTGAGTATGTGCGTCTCCACATCCTTACTCATTGGATGCCAGTAAATCACTTCTTTCATTCCTTAAAGACCACCCTGAATGTTACTGAGGCCATTTTCTCTACACTGGTATGATGAGAGTGATCTTAACCTTCAAAATTGGGTAAGATTGTGTCTGATGGGGAGTTAAAATGTTAAGCCTCAGACCCAAACCCAATCTCAAAGATCCATCCCACCCTGGCAATGTTTTTCTACAATCCCTACTATTGGGGAGAATGTACAGAAGCCTGAACACACGCACCAGCCGGTTTCGAAACAGTTTCTGCCCTACTGTTGTTAGAATACTGAATGGATTCAATAGCTCTTAACATTCGCCTGTACCTGTGTTTTTGTTTTTGCCACTGTTTACCTATTATTTACTTGTCTATGCTATTTAACTCTGTGATCTACCTGCATTGCTCGCAAGACAAAACTTTTCACTGTGCCTCGGTACACGTGACAATAAATTCAAATCAATTCAATTCAATCTTCCACAAATCTTCCCACTTCTGGAACAGGAGGGTGGTGAACCAAATTGCTCCCAATTCCTCTAAATATTTAATTAAGGTTACTTGAGACATTAACTTTGTTTGAGGTACAGAATCATAGAATCCCTCCAACACAGAAAGAGGGCATCTGCCCATTGAATCTGCACCGAGCTTCTCAAGTGTATCTCACCCAACCTATTTCCATTGTCCCACATTTATTGTGGTTAATCCACTTAGTCTGCACATCTGTGGACACTGTTGTGGGAAAAATCACCAGCCTCGGGGTCAGAGTCGGGGTTCAACGACAGAGTTTATTGTACAAGGAAATACCGGAGCTCCAGGGAGAGAGAGACACCAACAGCACAGTGGTCAGCTGTGATTCTTCTGTCAACCCAGAGCACATGTCAAGATTCTTTGATACGTTTTGTAATAATAGGTCAGTGATGAGATTATTGTCTCTGTAACATGGTTTGTTTATGGTAAACATTGCAGAATTGTTAATAGTTTCAGTGCAGTTATTGTTAGTTCCAGCGCAGCCTTTGTTAATTTCAGCGTGGTCGTTATCAGTTTCAGTGCAGACATTGTCAGTTTCAATGTCTGCACGGAAGTCCATTGCTGTAGTAACGGATGCTAATTGCTCTTCCTGAGAAGGATGATCACTGCAGTCCTGGCTATTATCACTCTGTATTAAGTCCATATCAAGCTGTTAGCGTTTCTATCAAAGGTGTTGGCTGGACCCAGACACTTCACTGGGCAGTATACGCTACTCATGTGTATTCTCTCTCTCACCCACCTTAAACTAATCAACTGGGTTGTGAGTGCATTGTGCTGGCATTCTGGTGACCCCAGGCAGTGTCTGTATTTGCTCTGCTGTCTCTCCCCATACTGTGGTCTGGCGTCATCTTATGTGTCAAGTCACCAACTGATGGCTCAGCGGCCATCTTATGTGTCCGTTTACATAGTGTCACCCTGCCCTGTGCCATCTCCCATTTCAATATTACAGCGCAATATTCAGATTGGCCAATCTACCTAACCTGCACATCTTTGGACTGTGGGAATGAAACTCACAAGAAGAACTACAAACTCTAAAAAATCAGTTGTCCAAGGCTGGAATTGAACTCACATCCCTAGTGCTGTAAGCCTCTGCAGTTCCAACTGAGCAGGCCATTGCCTGTTACCAAGAGAACTCCTACACAGCAAACTCTGTAGTAAGATTAATTATTAACTTCCCATGGGCCTTGTAGGGGATCCTTGTAGATGATCTTGTGGCCATCCCATTTGTCCCCAATTACCAATATTTTTAAAATTTAACTTATTTTTCTAATCAAGCTGTCCGGTGATGTTATTACACATCTCTGGAGCAGGTAGGACTTGACCTCCCAGTCCAGGGTTAGAGACACTACCACTGTGCTACAAAAGGCCTTTCATTCCTTGTCAACTTGTTGTCCTTTCCTATCCCCCACCTCTCAAACCAGGTCACACACATAATCACACCAAGTCCTAGAAACTATTCGTTACCATTCGCCACCGTCCCAGGAAACTTAGCTTGTTTTTTTTAAATTGATCAATGAGAAGTTCAACTTTCTCTCTCCTACATCATTTCTGGGAACCTCACAAATTAAGTTATATCTTATCCAATCAATTAAACCTTATTCTTTTTAATAGTGATGTGATGTGATTAACAACATGGGCGGCACGGTGGCACAGTGGTTAGCACTGCTGCCTCACAGCGCCAGAGACCCGGGTTCAATTCCCGCCTCAGGCGACTAACTGTGTGGAGTTTGCACGTTCTCCCCGTGTCTGCGTGGGTTTCCTCCGGGTGCTCCGGTTTCCTCCCACAGTCCAAAGATGTGCAGGTCAGGTGAATTGGCTATGCTAAATTGCCCGTAGTGTTAGATAAGGGGTAAACGTATGGGTGGGTTGCGCTTCGGCGGGTCGGTGTGGACTTGTTGGGCCGAAGGGCCTGTTTCCACACTGTATCTAATCTAATCTAATCTAATCTAAACATTTAATGAACTGTAGAACTGGCCTTTAGACAATCATTTTAAAACATTTTCATGGAGTAAGTGCTTAGGATCTGGAATGCACTGCCTGAGAATGTGGTGGTGACAGATTCGGATGTGGCAAGAATGAACTAAATTGTTATCTGAAGTGAAAGAAGGTAAGTTGCTCGTCCAGAGAATCAGCACAGAAATGAAAGGTTGATGGCCTCCTTCCGCCTTGTAATTATTCTGTGATCCTGTGACAATCATGCAATGATAGTTATCATTAATTCGTTGATTTTAAAAAGTTTTCTAAACTTTTCATTTGCCTTTTAGTTTTCACCTTCACCCCCAATATATATGTTCCAATTTTTAAATTGCTTTGTGTGACAGCAAAGAACGTTGCCTTGGATTACAAAGGGATCCTGATCAGATGGGCTAATAGGCTGAGAAGTGGCAGATGGAGTTTAATTTAGATAAATGTGAGGTGTTGCATTTTGGGAAAGCAAATCTTAGCAGGACTTGTACACTTAATGGTAAGGTCTTAGGGAGTGTTGCTGAACAAAGAGACCTCAGAGTGCAGGTTCATAGCTCCTTGGAAGTAGAGTCACAGGTAGATAGGATAGTGAAGAAGGCATTTGGTTTGCTTTCTGTTGTTGGTCAGAGTATTGAGTATAGGAGTTGGGAGGTCATGTTGCGGCTGTACAGGACATTGACTAGGCCACTTTTGGAATATTGCTTGCAATTCTGGTCTCCTTCCTAACAAAAGGATATTGTGAAACTTGAAAGGGTTCAGAAAAGATTTAGAAAAGATTTACAAGGATATTGCCAGGATTGGAAGGTTTGAGCTATAAGGAGAGGTTGAATAGGCTAGGGCTGTTTTCCCTAGAGCGTTGAAGGCTGAGCAGTGATGTTATAAAGGTTTATAAATCATGAGGATAAATAGACAAGGTCTTTTCCCTGGGATGGAGGAGTCTAGAACTAGAGGTTTAGCATGAGAGGGGAAGCATATAAAAGAGACCAAAGAGGCAAGCTTTTCATGCAGAGGGTGGTGCATGTGTGAAATGGACTGCCAGAGGAAGTGGTGGAGGCTGGTACAATTCAACATTTAAAAGGCATTTGGATGGGTATATGAACAGAAAGGGTTTGGAGGAATATAGGCCAGGTGCTGGCAGGTGGGACTAGATTGGGTTGGGATATCTGGTCGGCATGGATGAGTTGGACCAAAGGGACTGTTTCCATGCTGTACATCTCTATGACTCTGACTCTAATCACTTCAAAAAGTGTGTTTGTTTTATGTTTTATTCCTTATCAGCTGAATTTTAAGGATGTGTTTGGCTGCTTCAACAGGCTTATGATTTGGAGGAACTGGTGTTGGGCTGGGGTGTTAAAAATCACACAACACCAGGTTTATTTGGGAGCACTAGTTTTTGGAGCATTGCTGCTTCGTCAGGTGATTGTGGAGTATAAGATCATAAGACACAGAATTTATAGCAAAAGGTTACAAAGTCATGCAACTGGAATGATATAATTAACAAACCTGGATTGTTGTTAAGTCTTTCATCTTTTAGAATGGGTTGCAGGTTTCGGTTCATTAATATGTAAATCCCAGAACTTCTCTTAAGTCACCTTCTCAAGATAACTTAAGGTTTTATAACAAAAGGTGACATCTCAGCTCAGACAATGCATTAACGGTGTGAGATCACACACATATAAGTCTATGGGGTGAATTTGTATTTGCAGAATTATATTTTCAGATACATTCTCTTTTGCTCAAAGAATGCACAATCTGCAGACAGTCAATGCAGGCAGTCGATACACATAATATTTTGTAAATTCCACATTGGAAATACAACCAGTCTGACTCAAGACTGGGATACAGACAGATTCTGACCTCACACCTTTAATGCATTGTCTGAGCTGAGATGTCACCTTTTGTTATTAAACCCGATGAAGGAGCAGCCTCCAAAAGCTAGTGCTTCCAAGTAAACCTGTTGGACTATAAACTGGTGTTGTGTGATTTTTACCTTTTTCAACAGACTTAGACCATCATGGCTGCACCATACAGTCAGTTGCAGTACCACTGCATGGAAATACAAGCACAAGGAGTCCTGCAAGGCTGACATCATGGTCAGCGGTAAGGCCTGTGTCTTTTCACTGACCACAAATTCAGACAATTTTTCTCTTCAATTGACAAATTAATCCACAATAAATAATAGTCAGAATTTCTCATTGCTTAACCTTGTATCTAATTGTAACCTAATGATTACATATTTCACAAAGTGACCATCTATATACATGACATGTCTCCAGGAGAAAGTGAGGACTGCAGGTGCTGGAGATCAGAGCTGAAAATGTGTTGCTGGAAAAGCGCAGCAGGTCAGGCAGCATCCAAGGAGCAGGAGAATCGACGTTTCGGGCATGAGCCCTACTTCAGGATTCCTGAAGGAGGGCTCATGCCCGAAACGTTGATTCTCCTGCTCCTTGGATGCTGCCTGACCTGCTGCGCTTTTCCAGCATGACATGTCTCCAATCTAGTTCAATAAAATGTACACTTAACGTCTGTAAATATTTCAATTCAAACAGAGAATTTAGTCAGACTCTACGGATTCATATATTTATCACAAACTATGTGTAGCAGGATCTGACACAGTGTGTTGTAATTATTAACTTTGCCACTTGCTATGCTTATATTATCATCAGACTTGCTGGAAAATCCAAGAATAAATGTAGATTGTTGATGACTCTTGCTGTTGTAGATCACGTAAACTCACTCTTCTTAAATCACACCCTTTTAGAATTAGTGCATTCAGTGCTATATTCAATTAACGTCAGTGACATTTTGCATCATCTATTACATCAAGTCAGTTCCAAATACCCCCACCTTTCCTGGATTTCTTCTATTCCAAGACCCTGCCTTTTCCTACTCTATTCTCTCAAAATTACAAACTCACTTAGGCATTACTTATTCCTGCTGAATACATTATTTGTCACTAAGGAAGTAAACCACTTTTCCCAGTACAAGTTAATGTGCATAGGAGGTTAGCAAATGGTCCAACTTCACAAAAGCTCCCTGCAAAATTACATTTCCAGATTACATGGTACATTGTCATATCCTGTACTTATGCACTGCAAATACACACCCCAGGTAATCAGTTAGACATTCTTACTGGTATTCTTACAGGAAGCTATGCATTTAATCATTGTTCAGAAAAAGAAAGCTCACCAAAAAGTCACATTATGTTCAATCCCAGCATCTTAATATTCTCATTGTATTTATCATTCTGTTTCCAAACTGACATTGCCAGAAGTATTTTGTAACATGAATATATAAGGGCATTGAAAGCATAATTCTGATATCTAAGTCATAAATGTCAAAACAAGATTCCTTAGCTGTCGTCTAATAAAGTATTGAATATTATTTCTAATATAATTGCTAAATGAATTATTTTTGATCCCTTCCACCTTTATTAATCTTCCTGTCCTGTGCACGTTCCCATATGAGAGTGTAAAACCAGTAAAAAAGTTAATACTTGGAAGTGAACATACTGGCCATACTGGAACTCTATTTTGAAATGAACAAGGTGAGCTGTTCTCGTCATTCAGATGTCTTACTGCTTTTTCTTCTGAACTTTGAAAGGCCAGAGGATGGCCAATGTTGTGTTAATAACTGTCCACAGATTCTACCCTGAAGTGACCACAAATAGATACTGAGAAATGCCCAGATAAATGTGGATGGTCAACACTAAGTGGTAGTGCAATTAAAATGGTCACTCAATCCATTGAGAAAAATAGTTGCAAACCTGGGATAGCTTCAGCTAGTAAAAGCAGGTCCATCTTGTTGGAATCAGCCGAAACAACACAAATGATTGGGAGAATTGTTAAATATCAATGTTACACATACCAAACCACTGACATTGGTTTGTTCTGTGACTTTTTACATTGGCTGAAGATGCAAGTCACTTGAATTTGCCTATGCTTGTAGACTGGCCATATCTCCAAGGTGAAATTATGAAATTTCTGCTGGTTCAGAAAGGATCTTTAAATTGCATTCATTGTTAGTTGGGAACCAGTAGGCATGTTTTCAAACCTTTTTTGATAAAAGGGTAATATTTAGTTTACTAAGAAATTAATTACTGTGCATCAATTATGCTATTAAATAGTTCAGTGCAACTTTTTAAAAAAATGGTCATGGTGGCTCAGTGGTTAGCACTGCTGCCTCACAGCGCCAGGGACCCGGATTCAATTCCAGCCTCGAGTCTTCCAGTCTGTGTGGCATTTGCAGATTCTCCCTGGGTCTGTGTGAGTTTCCTCCAGGTGCTCTGGTTTCCTCCCACAATCTGAAGATGTGCAGGTTAGGTGAATTTGCTGTGCTAAATTGCCGATGGTGTTCAGAGATGTGTAGATTAGGTGCATTAGTCAGGGGTAAATGTAGAGTAATAGGGTAGGGGAATGGATCTGGGTGGGTTCCTCTTTGGAGGGTCTGTGTGGACTTGTTGGGCCAAATGGCCTGTTTCTACACCGTGAGGATTCTATAATATTGAATTGTTATTCACAGGTGCACAAATTAATTAGTGGCAATCTTTGCTGATAAACCTGATTTTCAGATGTAGCAAGTAAAACTGCTCCATGTTTACCACTCTTAAACACATGAAGAAATACTTTTGTGTGAAATGGAAATAAATTAAATGATTAATGTTTTATTACCCTGCTAATTGTATTTGTTTCATTAACATTTCAAGGTTGTGATTATGCAGGTGAATTTGAACCTGAAATGTGACCTAATTCTATGAGCCATAATGCCCTGACTATACTCTAGCCCCTGTATTGTATCCTTCCATGACATAATGAATAATCTGAAAATTTTCTGGATCAAATAATAACATTGCTGGTACATTAGGTACATACACATTTCCCTCATTCAGCAGTGATTTCCGCTCTTTTGTTGATGACATAATTATACAAAATGAATTTACTGGCATTGCAGAAATTCATTTATCATGAAAGAATCGAGTCCAAAACTGGAAAGTATTGTTCAAACAGGAAGTTCCTTTGTTAAAAATGTTCTAATTCTCGTCACTTCTGACAGCAACAATTTATGCGGAGGTTCGTTTAACATTTAATAGCATTCTTCCTAAACAATACCTTGGATCAATTTTTATGACAGAATTTAGTTAAAAAATAAGCTAATGAATTGCAGTTGGCATTATAGCATAGTCTTGCCTTGTCCATATATTATAATTTCGAGCAAACACTTATTAGCCCAGCAATGAGAACTCTGATGGAATAAATGCTGTCATATAGATTTGGTGCCCAAGTTAAGATTAATTCAGTCTGTAAAGAATCGGTGCTACACTTTCAATTTTACACTGCACTGTGAGGCCATTAGTCAGTCTGACAGAAATACATTACATATACATTCATTATTACAATGCATTAGAAAAGGGAGCTGAAAAAAAAGTCTTGTCTTAGGGAATTTTGCCTTTACTTTATTATCTAATCAACGTCACAATTTTTAATTAGCATAATATTAATGTATTTCTTCCAAACTTTGGACAGAATCTTGTAGGGGTTTGAATAATGTGATCTATGGTGAGATTTGTGCCAGAATCACACAAGAAGTCTGTGAGGCCTATCTCAGTGTCAAAACATCTTGTAGCGCCTTATATGTGCTTGCCAAGCGGTAAGGCAAGTTATTCGTTAGGCAGTGGTGAGTTGCCAACTAAGGGGCATTATAGCTTGTTAAATCTCTGATTAACATTCATCTTACCAATGTGCCAAACAAGCTAGAAATTGAGAATTATCAACATCGAAGTCAGAGCAGGTATCTAGTGACTTCAGCTTGTTGTTTACTGCAAAGGATCTCCATGATGGACACTGGGCAGCAGTGTCAAAGATGTTTGAGCACCAGCAATGCACAAACCCACTGACATTGGCACCAATATGTGCCAGCCTTTAACAACCCTCATGGCACATTTCTGATCTAGCTCTGCACTGAATTGTTGCATCTCAAGTGCCATAGCAACTATGAATGGGATTCTACAACAAAGACACTATGTGCTTAGTGACATGCCCTTGTCAAGGACTGGACAGGCTGCATCTCTGGGCCTTTCACTTGCTGTCATAGCACTCACTTACTCTACCTGGATGCTCAAGGCATCATTGCTTTGCATTCCCTTGCCTTTGGGACCTTTGACCCCTCAGCTGGAGCTACCAAGCTTATATTACATGATTTTGTTGTGTTATTTAACACAGGTGCAACAACAGGAAATTTGAGCCATTGCTCAGTGGGCCCTGGCACAGTAGTTTAGGGCAGTGTCTAGTACCAGTCTGGTGGCTTGGACATAGCCAGTCAGAGTGGTCAGAATCTGGATGCTCTCCACGTAAGTGAGGACAAGTCAAATGTCAGACAGACCACCACGCCTCAAGTTTTTCTGCTCTTTTGGGGGTGTTCTTTCCCCCAGAATGAGAGCGTGGCAGCTATTATGGGAGATGCAAGTGGGTGGAACAGCTGTTATTTTTGGTGCGGGTAGAGAGCTGTCCCGAGCGAGTGAATAGGCAGCACAGAGGGAAAGCAAGGTGAGTGGTGTCAGAGAATTGGCAGGGTGTGATGAATGAGGAAGATGTTGCAGGCAGTCATGAGAGTGGTAGAGCCTTGGAGGGAGGTGGGGACAGTAGCAAAGTTGGAGTATCAGAGAGAAGATGGTGGCAGAGTGGGAGAGTATCATTGACCACCTTCCTACAGTGCTGGGTATTCTTCCAGATGGTCAAGACTGCTCTAACCCTGGTGGCAACCTCGGACCAGGGTGGCATGGTGTGATATTCATGGGAATTGGACATTCTGCCTTGCATCACCCCATTCACCAGGACCTTCAGATACCTGCCTGGAACGTGGGGCACCCATTTCCCTTGGTTGCCCATATACAGGCATGTGAGGAACTGAGCACGGCACTCCCAGGCTGACAGTGTCTGCCTGGGTGCATGGCAGCTTTTTAAAGATGATGCTGGCAGCAGTGATTTGGTCTGGTAATGGCACATGGCAAGATAGGGCTGGAATCAGACTTGAGGGATGCCACAGGAGCAAAAACCAGACAGGTTTGGTAAGATGTGGTGAGAAAACTCACTAGTCCTTGTGGTGGAAATGCCTCCAAAGAACTGGAAATAATTTGCAATTAGCCAAAAGAAATCTAAAATTCAACCCTTTTTGTTTAATTTGCATCAATAAATAGTTTGTTTCATTTCGAGACTGTATCGGTCAACATGCCATATGAAATATGCCGTCAAAAAGAGTTTGAACAGAAACTTATTTTCTGTAAATCAGCGGTCTTAAAATTTATCATTGACAGGATTTGAGAATCACAGGCAAAGCCAGCGTTTATTGTCCATCCCTAATCACCCATAGGAAGGTTGTGGTAATCCAGTTTCTTGAATCACTGCAGTCCCTTGTCATGAAAATGCACTGCAGTTCAAAGATATTGATCTAGAAATAGTGAAAAGTGGTAAAGCATTTCCAAGTCCGGACAGTGTGTGGCATGGAAGAGATCTCAACATTGGCAGTGTTCCCATGCTACTGCTATCTATCTGGGTGGCAGAGGTCAGAGATTTGGAAGATGGCTTTTTAAGGAGTCTTGGTGAGTTGTTGCAGTGTATCTTATAAATGGTACGTGCTGGTCATTGGTAGAGGTATGAATATTTAAGATGGGGTGGCTACACTATTTATATGGTTCATCCAATTCAGTTTCTGGTCAGTGGTAACCTCAGAATGTTAATAGTGGGAATGCAGTGATGGCAACACCGTTGAATGTTAGGAAAATATGGTCAGATTCTTTCATTGGAAATGGTCATTGCTTGGTACCTGTGCAACTAGGAGAAAGTGAGGACTGCAGATGCTGGAGATCAGAGTTGAGAGTGTGGTATTGGAAAAGAACAGCAGGTCAGGCAGCATCCTGAATCGACGTTTCAGGCATAAGTCCTTAATCAGGAAAGATTCCCATTCTCAAGCTAAATCCAAATGTTGTACAGATTTTCCTGCATTTTGACATGGACTGCTTCACAGTATGAGAAGTGCTGAACTGGGCTGAATATTGTGCAATCATCAGCGAATAACCTTATCTATGACCTTATGATGGAGGGAAGGTAATTCACGAAGCAACCAAAGATGGTTGGGTCTAGGACGTTACCATGACGAACTCCTGCAGAGATGTCCTGGAACTGAGGTGAGTAACCTCCAACAACCATGACTATCTTCCTTTGTGCTAAATAAGACTCTGGCCGTTTTTGCTAGAACTCTTGGATGCCACATTCAGTCAAATGCTGCCTTGATATCAAGGTCAATCACTCTCCCCTTACAACCTGAGTTCAGCATTTTGTTGATATTTGAATCTAGGCTGCATTGAAGTCAGGAGCTGATTGGTCCAGGGAAAACCCAAACTAAGTATCAGTGAGCAACAACGCTGGTAAGTAAGTGGCTCTTAGTAACCCTGTCACTAACTCTTTCCAGTATTTTGCAGATAATTGAGAGTAGATTAATGAGGGCCATAATTAGCCAGGTTAGAGTTATTCTTTTTTGTGGACAGAACATATCTGTAAATTTTCCGCATTAGGGCCAGTTTTGAAACTGTATTGGAACAACTTGCCTAGCAGTCTAGCCAGTATTACATTTCAATAGTTTTAAGTACTATTACTGTAATGTTGTTATATTGTCAGATGTCATTGCTTTCAGTTTTTTCTTGACATTACATGTATTGAATTATGATTGGCTGAAGAGTAGTATCTGTTCAACTGGGGAACCTCCTGACCTGAATGGATCATCTGCTTGCCATTTCTTGTTGAAAATAATTGGAAACACTTCAACCTTGTACTCACACTGGTCTCCTTTTAAGCTGGTCTCCCTCTTCTTGAGGATGAGGAACTTGTTTCAATTGTTAGTTAACAGCCCACCACTAAAAATATGGCAAGACAGAAGAGCTTAGACCTGATTCTCTGCTGTTTAACAAAAAAGTAGTCCTGTATTGTAGCTTCACCTTCAACTTGACACCTCATTCCTAGGTATGCCTGGTGCTGGTCCTAGCATGCCTCTGCCCTTTTCATTGATCCAGGATTGATTCCGCAGCTGGTGTTGTTAGTGTGGAGGATGATTGGTTGCAGGTTATGGTTAAATATGATTCTGCTGCTGCTGATGGAACACAGTGACACAAATGTTCAGTTTTAATTTGCCTGCTTTGTTTGAAGTCTGCCCCATTTAGCTTGATGTTAATGCTACTCAACACAATGGAAGGTATCCTCAATGTGAAGACGAGACCTCATCTTTACAAGGACTGTGTGGTAATCACCGGGCAATGCAGTCATGGAAAGCACATTCTGTGACAGATAGATTTGTGGGGACAAGTTCAAGTAAATTTTGGATTATTGCTTTATTCTTGGCTTATTTCTTCATCACCTGTCTCTACCCCACCAACCTACTCTGTACTTGACCAGCTCAGTCAGTAATGATGCTGCTGAGCCACTCTTCGTGACGGCCATTGAAGTTCCCCACCCAGAGTGTAAATCCGTGCCTTGCTACCCTCTGTTCTGCTTCCAAATGGTGTTCAACAGGAGCAGTATTGATATATCATATTAGAGACCAAGTGGATACATTCAGTGATAATGAGCAGGAAGCTTTCTTGCCCCCAATTGACCTCATAACATGTGACTTCATGAGGTCCAGAATCTCTGTCAAGGACTCTGAGGCCAACCCCCTCCCAAATGGATAGCACAGTGCTGCCACCTCCAGTGGGCCTGTTCTACTGGTAGGACAGGCCATTCACAGGCATGATGTTGGTGTGTGGACATTGCCTGCAAGTTATGAATTGATGAATATGATTATTTAGGCTATTGTTTGATTAGTATATGTGACATCTTCTCCCCGTTTTTGTAAAATCTCCAGATATTGGTGAGGAAAACTTTGCAGGTATGGCATTAGCACCCTTTAACGGAATTTTTCTGGGCATTCAGAATTAAGATTTACTGGCACCAGAGTAATGTTATGTTCAACAAATAATGCTTACACCTGCCGGCTATTTTGCAGTTTGGAAGTTCGATGATGCAATGATTAAGTGTACTTCAGCTGACTGAAGTAAGCACAGCCTGAAAGTGTACTAGTCTGCATTTGTTTTAGATTGCATTTTTGTGCAATATTACTATCAAATGTAACCAAGGGATATGAAGATAGTGGATTTAAGGTGGAAGATCAGAATGACGCAGAAGGCTTGAGGGCTGATGTGGCCTGTTTCTGCACTATTTTTAATGTAAAATGGAGTCCAAATGATGTTGGAAAACAGATGGAGGTTGCCTGATAATAGGTGGCATATTTCCAATCTCATGTAGTAGAACTCTTGAGTACTTTCCTTTCATAGACATTGCTAAAACTGCACTCCAGGTTAAACAGCTGACTATTTTAAAGGAGAAATATATATTTTGTGTTCAATATAAGGGAGCCTTTCCTCACATAGCTCAGCACATTTATTAGAAACTGTAGGTCTTCCATGTTGGTGATTGTTCAACCATTATATCCCATAATTTTCTGTGGCAAATGCTTATAAAGATGGTAAAAACTCATGCAAGCCTTATTTCTGTGCAGTGGGACTAGTTTTAATATCACACTCAGAGCATAGGTGTTGAGCGCAAAATCAAAATGAGATTTATTATTACAAAAATGAAAAGTACAAAACATGCTTTTAGATTTCAAGTTCTTTTTAAAATATTAATGGTACAACAAATGAAGATAAGTGAAATTACAGGGGTCAATCCACAAATTTGTGTTAAGTGGACATTTGAGATAGTCAAGATATCTAACCTGATTTGCCTAAAAATATGCCTTAGGTTCAAGAAGTGAAAAAAAAAGAGTGCGCAGTAAAAATGTGAAAACTGTCTTTATTTTTCAATTTGTTCACATCTTGCAATGGCCTACTCTTACACAATAAAAAACATTATAAATTGTAAGGAGTTAGTACTGGAAAAACTCAGTAATCTTTTCTCTATTTAGCGTGTTATCTTTGGATAAGTATGATACAGAGAGAAAGTGAGGACTGCAGATGCTGGAGATCGGAGCTGAAAATGTGTTGCTGGAAAAGCGCAGCAGGTCAGGCAGCATCCAAGGAGCAGGAGAATCGACGTTTCAGGCATGAGCCCTTCTTCAGCACAGTATGATACAGTCCACCATGATTTCAAAGCTGTGAAATATGTTTTCCATATTTCATGCTGCAATGTGAAATTGTGAAGCATCTCTGCAGTCTTTGTAGTTTCAGCAAGGGGGCAACAGCCAGGTGGCCTTCAAAAGACTCTTTAGGGTCATGAGTCCACTCTGGCTCCTTGGTTGAAGGTCTCATCGCATTTACAATTGCCTCATCTGTCACATCCATAGAGCAGCATGTGGTGTCACCACCTTGGCAAAGGTTTCACTGGTTGATTCAGATGGAATTTCCAAGCTGGCCTCCAGCACAGGTGAAATCCTCATCCTTAGAATGGTTGGCTTCACTTTGCTTCTCCTCATTCTCAATATTTTGCACAGTTGAGTTATATTCCTGCTTCTTATCAATGGTTTTGATAATGAGAGAGATCAGTTGTCATGAGCAGTTGAATCACCCAATTCCATTGGCTGGAGCTTGGCCATGGTGTTGGGATGCTAAAATGTCAACTTAATGCTCTTAAGGCCATCAATGCTGCAGTGCACAGGGCAGTTGTCTATAACTCTGATAGTCTTCCTTTCCTTACCATAATACGTTTTGTTCACTTGCCCCATCAATGTCTCACAAGTGCTGCAGGCCACCCAGGGCATTTTGGTAACCTCATACTGCATTCTCAAAGCAATGGGACTCCTTGGGTTTTCCTATCACAAGAACTGGCAGCTTTTCAATGCCATCCATGTTGGCCAAAGCAATGACATATTCCCCACTTTGCACTCTGCCCATACCCATTTCATCTTTAAACATGAAATAGCAATCCAGTAAAGCAATTTGGATTATCCATTTTAAAAACGTATCTTGGCAATTCCTTATTTAGGACATAGGAAGACCATGTTGGAGCCAATCATCTATCATAGTTGCCGTAACTGCCACACTGTCACCGTTTGCCAAGTGAACGAAGATTCTGTGTTTTGTCTTGATTCGGTCCAGCCATCCATTGTTGCAGAAGACCGCCTTGTGACCAGCTTTTTTGTCTGGTTGATTCTCCCTTTCTGTTGGATTGGACTGGAGATGAGAACATTCTCTGCTCAGAATGGTTTGCATTAGCCGACCTTCTCTGACATTGGGATAGACAGCTGTTCTCATCCTCTTCCTCACAAGCAGGAGACAATGCCTGCTTGTCAAACTGCTCCAATGTGTTTACCCTGTTCTGCAGAATGGTTGACAAGCTCAATGGTGAAACCTCTCACTCCTTAACATTGTCCACTTTTTGCTTCATTCCAGCATTTTCCACAGCACCTTTAGCTTTCTCACAGATTTAACCATAATTGCAGATTTCACACTCTAAAATGACAAATACACAAGTCCAGAGTGACCAATCTAGAACTATGGCTTATTTCAGGCATTCTTAAACTGGATTTACAATTCTGTCAGTGGAAATGGCTGCCACCTTTGCCATGTTTCAGGTTACCTGAATTTTATTCATCACAGTTTCACTGTAGAACATTAGTTCAGGATAACTGACTGACAGCGATTCACAGTTCATAGAGTGATCGTTAATCCTCGGGCAGTTAACTAGTGGATCACAGCAGTCAACTGTTTATGCTTGACTAAATATGTGTCTCAGATTGACTTCCAACTGCAGTTTACTAATCTAGATCTGTGCAATACAGAGAAGAGCTTTCAGAATCAAGGTACATCTGAATGGGATGGGTGTAAATTTGTTGGGAGGGTAGTCAGGTAGTTCCATTCCCAGTGAGACAGAGGCCCACACAAAAATAATTCAAATTTCACTTTTCTGCAATAAAGCTGAAGTTGGAGAACAGGAAGCACTGTGGAGTCATAAGGGGAAGGTGATTTTAAAGCTGACCCTTTATGAATTCCTCATGTTGACTAATAGACATCAAAAGAGGGGTAGTTTTTATGTTTACCACCAGAATAGACTCAACAAATAGCATCCTCTTTAAGGTTGCCAACTTACTTGGCAGTGAACTTCCTTGCAAGAATTCTGAATCTGACCTGCCTCAATTGCATCCATCGGTGAAAACCGGAGAGAAATCCATTCAGTGCGAGTGTAGCATCGTAGACCAAGAAATGCTCCTCTTTTATGGTACTTGCTGGTATACTTTAGGAGTTAAAGACCTCAAAGCCATTGTGGTTGTACCTGGGAAAATTGTGCGAGTTGTGAGAGGATTATGAGCGGCTGGGTGAGTAAATGAGGTAGCAATGTGCCAGTTGGGTAAGATATAGGGTGAAGGGGGTGGATGCCAGGTGGGGTGGTGAGTACGATGCCAGGCAAGTACACTACATAAGTGGATGAGTGCTTAAGGTAACTCAGGGGCTTGGTTCGAGTTTGGGAGGCTGTCAGGTTGGTTGGAGGGTGGGGGTTGGGTCAGGTAGAGTCCTGGGGGAGTGGGAAGCATGGACTGCTGGGCCAGGCATTACAGTTGGGGGAAGGGGGAACTAATGGGGTCTGGCAGTATTGCGTTCAAGCACAAAGGAGCGTTTTGAGTCAAGATGTGTTGTGAGGCTGCTGGGGAGGAGGTGGGGAGTGGGTATTGGATTGGGTTGAATGGGGGAATTTACATCAGGCCAGGGAAGAGGTGGTGAGATGGTGGAGGTGTCAAGTTGAGGGTTTGGTTTTCTAATTTGGGTCAGGGGTGGTTATCAGGTCATATTGAGGGAATGGATTGGCTTGAGTCAAAGGTGGAGAATCAGGTTGGGGAGGGGTTTCATGGTAGGGATCATATTTGGGGGTGCCATAATTGAGTCAGAAAATCTATTGAGGAGAAAGTGAGGACTGCAGATGCTGGAGATCAGAGCTGAAAATGTGTTGCTGGAAAAGCGCAGCCGGTCAGGCAGCATCCAAGGAACAGGAGAATCGACGTTTCGGGCATAAGCCCTTCTTCAGGAATGCCCAAAACGTCGATTCTCCTGTTTCTTGGATGCTGCCTGACCTGCTGCACTTTTCCAGCAACACATTTTCAGCTCTGATCTCCAGCATCTGCAGACCTCACTTTCTCCTTTGGAATTTCTAGGCCATTGTTCCTTTCTCAGGACTGAGGTGAACAAAAAAATACAACTAGTGTGTAATTTAAAACAAGAGACAGCACAGCCTTAATTACATAGAACATTAGTCTTTGATTTGCAGTAGCGAGCCAGGAGTTAGTACTTCAGGGAGTTAAGTGGAGAAAAGACGAAAGGTGTTTGGTTGCTTTTGCTGAAGAATTTTCAGTCTCTACAAATTGATTCTTCCTCTGCCTCAGGAAACGATTCTAGCTAATTACAGAATATCTAGAAAGGGTTATTAGATTAAAGTTTATTCTGTTCCTGAGGTTCAAAATAGTATGTTTTTAGTAAGAAATGAGTAGGGAGTGAATAAAAGAGACAGACCAAGAGGCCTGTTGCAGTGAGCCCAGTGGCAGAGTGAAATTGTGGACCCTAAAGAGACACAAGTGCAGAAAAAGCAGTTGATTTCTGAATAGATTAGATTCCCTACAGTGTGGAAACAGGCCCTTCAGCCCAACCCGACCCTCCAAAGAGTGACCCACCCAGACTCATTTCCCTCTGACTAATGCACCTAATACTATGGGCAATTTAGCATGGCCAATTCACCTGACCTGTGGGAGGAAACCAGAGCACCTGGAGGAAACCCACGCAGACACAGGGAGAATGTGCAAATTCCACACAGACAGTAGCCTGAGGCTGGAATTGAACCTGGGACCCTGGTGCTGTGAGGCAGCAGTGCTAACCACTGAGCCACCGTACTTCACGTCAATAAAATAAAAGAAAGTTCGTTAATTTGTGCTTAGATCTGAATTCTTTATTTATCTCCTTTTCCTAAGGATTGCTTGTCAAGTCAATTACTTGTCCATAATAGTTCTATAAGTGGATCAGAGAAGCCCCATAAGCGATTCTTAGAGCCTGACACATGTCAGATGCCAACGGTCGTGAGATGCATGTGACAGGTGCCCATGGAATATGCTCAGTGTCTTACACGGAGGTCATTTGGAGCAAGTAGCAAGTTGAACGCAGGTGTCCTCGCTAGTTTCCTTGACTAGTTCATCAGACATTTAGTTCATTCAGAATGTTTGGTGAGATCAAATGCTCAATATTGATGAGGTTGGAAGACTGAATGTTGATGAGGTGAGTTGTGCCACTAACAAGCCATTGAGCAAGTGGTAATGCCTGTCAATTGGCATCTTGCTGCTGCCCAGCCAGAAGCTTGCCACACCACTTGTGAAAAGTGTACAAGATGGTTTGAGTTGCACCTGATGTTGAGATGGGCCTTACCAGACTTCTTGTCAACTCTGCCACAGATATCACCATAGCCTAGGTCACTCAAACCCCAATAAAATTCTGCCCAAATAATTATCTTTGAAAAGCTTTTCTCTGCATTTAAGTTGTCTAATATATAATGACCAATATAATGGTCAAAGTCGGATGTAATTAGGGTGGAATCACATGGGGTCGTGTCTTTCATCATGAAGTCGTGTGGTTTGGGGGAACTGTATCCTTGGGGTTAATCTGCTTATTCTTATAAGGCATTTGAGATACTGGAACCTCAATAGCCAGAGTTTCCCTTGAGTTCCAAACTCTCCATAAAATCTAGTGCCAACTTTGTGTTGGACCCTTCCATATCTTCCATATAAACATCAGTCATTAAAGTTGACAAGATAGGTTGAGAGAACAGGTTATAAAATATAGGAGTCTTCCTTATGAACAGTAGTACTTATGAATGCAATCCCATTCTGGGGTATAATTCTAAACATCCGATATATGAATTTACCTATATTGACAAATGGCTAATTTTGTATTGTCCTGTGTTGTATTCCAGTTTGTGTACAAATCGACGTGTGAACAAACTCAAGATGGAACTCAGGGACTACCAGTATGTCATATACTAGGTTTTTATTACTACAGATGTGAAGTACATAGGTTATGGTGAACTTACACAAGACAATAGTTTGGCCTCATTTGAAATTCTGGGCATCCAGTTCCAAGCAACATACTTTTGAAAAGATGTAAAGGCATTGGAATCAATACAGAAGAGGTATGTATGAATGATTCCAGGAATGAGGTATTTCAGTGATGAAGCTCAATTGGAGATGTTGGGACAGTTTTCCTTGGATAGGAGAAGGCTGAGATCTGGTTGAAGTGTTTAAATCACGACAGATCTGGAACAGAGTATAAAGGGAGTTGTGAAAGGATCAAGTGCACAGACTTAAAGTAATTCATAAAAGAAGCAGAAGTGATAGGAGGAAAACCTTGACCACAGCTGAGGTAGGTTTGATTCAGATGTACGAACTTGAATTTGTTGGTTATTTGAAAATGACGAATGTGCATAATTATGGGAAGAGGAATCACACTCAGCAAGACATTCATATGGAGAGCTGTTGCAGACAACATGGACTGACTGGCCCCCTTCTATGTTATAACAATTCTGTCATTCAGTAATTCTGTGGTCTCCAATCTCCTGTCCAAACCTTATAACTCTTGCCTCTCTTGTCTGTAAAAAATCCACGCAGCTCAGCTTGAATAAATTCAATGGTCAGCCTTCTCTACTTTCTGGAAAAGAGAATTCCCCAACCCTCTGAGAGAAAAACTTCACATTTTCCATCTAAAAAGGGGGAACCCACATTCTGAAATTAGGTCCCCTGGTTGTGGTCTCCCCTACAAGAGGAAGCATCCACTCTATCAACATCCCTCAAGATCTAAATAAGATAACATCCCATTAATCTAAACGGGCCTTCATAACAAGAGGAATTGAGTATCGAAGCAAAGAGGTCCTTCTGCAGCTGTACAGGGCCCTGGTGAGACTGCACCTGGAATATTGTGTGTAATTTTGGTCTCCAAATTTGAGGAAAGACATTCTGGCTATTGAGGGAGTGCAGCGGAGGTTCACGAGGTCAATTCCTGGAATGGTGGGACAATCTTACGTTGAAAGATTGGAGCGACTGGGCTTGTAAACCCTTGAGTTTAGAAGGCTGAGAGGGGAACTGATTGAGATGTATAAGATTATTAAAGGTTTGGACACTCTAAAGGCAGGAAGCATGTTTCCACTGATAGTTGAGTCCCGAACCAGAGGACACAGTTTAAAAATAAGGGGTAGGCCATTTAGAACAGAGTTGAGGAGAAACTTCTTCACCCAGAGAGTGGAGAGTGTGTGGAATGCTCTACCCCAGAGGGCAGTGGAGGCCAAGTCTCTGGATACTTTCAAGAAAGAGTTGGATAGCGTTCTTAAGGATAGTGGAGTCAAGAGTTATGGGGATAAGGCAGGAACAGGATACTGATTGAGGATGATCAGCCATGATCATAATGAATGGTGGTGCTGGCTCGAAGGGCAGAATGGCCTACTCCTGCACCTATTGTCTATTGTCTAAACTCAAATGGGAATAGGACCAACTGAGTCAACCTTTCTTCCTAAGATAAGCCCTCGATCCTAGTCATATATTGAGTGGACTTTCTCAAATAAGGAGTCCAAAACAGTACACATTCCTCCAAATATTGTCTCACCAAGGCCCTTTGCAGCAGCAGTATAAATTTTCCATCTTGTATATTCCATTCAATTTGCAAGAACCAACATTTCATTTACTTGCCTTCTTAATCACTTGCTGTGCCTGTGTAATAATCTTTTATGATTCATGTATCTCAATACTTATGTCCTTTTATACCACCGCTGATTTCTATATTATCTTTCCAAAGAGATAACATGCTGCATTTTTATTCTTCATTTGAAGAATAATCACTTCTCGCAGTCTGTTTGGTATCAGCAAATGTCAAATGAGGTATAATCCTATAACAGTGCTTCTCAAATCTTTCCCTACTGTGATCCCATTTCAAGTTTTAAAAATTGTCACAACCCTTCAATAAGACTTGTGCGAACTGGGGAGTGGTGTGGCAAGGGGCTGTGGAAGAGAGATTTGTGAGAGTGGACCCATGGCAAATGTAGTGGTGAGGATGGAGAACCAAGAGAACTCGGGGGGGATGGCTCAGGTTAGGGCAGATACACATCAGTTGTAAGTCAATCAGAACTCCATACTGACTTCTGCTGCTTTGGAGCTTGTGATATCAAAGTTTCAGCCCCCTTGGGGTCGTGACCCCACTTTGGGAAGTGTTGTGGTGTAATGACCGTCTTCAATTTTAGCCAGTCTTCAATAACCTCAGCTTTCTTGTCCTATTTCTCCTCCAGCTCTGCCATTTCTTTCACATATGAAATTTAGCAAATGAGGCAAAAGGTTTAAATGATCATATTATGTTCAATCTAGGGTTTCATATAGGCCATCATTAAAGCTACCTAGAAAAGGCAGAATAAATGTTCAAAACAGTTGTAGTCAAATGGAAATAGAGCAGGGGCCATCATGCTGCTGGATTTTTCTTTATTGTATTTCACGCAAGGACAATGATGTTGAATTAATCCTCCAACACTGATTCCAACAATTTATTTTCCTCAAATACTATAACAAGAATATTCCAAAGTAATATTTAATGGTGGCAGTTTAATCTTAATTATAGAAATACACAACACTGAGTGGCTAGTCTCCTAATTGCTGGTTGTCTGCCTTTCTTATGGTGCACTCATTGTTGGCTGCATCTATTTGACAGTTATCATCCAGTGTCAAGAATGTACATCCTGTGTCTCAACAAGACAGAAGAGTTGGAGAGTTAAAGTTCACACATGAAATGTTCTGTTTGAGCATCTGTCAGGGAAATGTCACTAATATCATTGCACAATCAAATCTTGCATAGAAATTAAAATGTTTCCAATTAAAACATATGCATTGTTGGGTGGTATATTTTCCTTCAGGGTCTTATTTTTGGTATTCTTTTAACTACAGTGACAGCCTTTGAAAGGGAACACCCACATGGTGAGTAAAATATTCTCTTTATCGAAGCAAACATCATTAAAGTATTAGCACTGATCCCTTTTGGCAGCCTCTGTACACACTCAAAAGATAATGTAACTCAGGTTACATTGCCCCATTGGGCTTATTTTGAGAAACATGTAGATGTGAATTGTATTAGTGAAACTTATGGGAATCTAAGGTGCTAATTTGTGTTGTGGGGTGAAGTGTTCTCTATTTCAAGACCTGATATATGTACTATCAGTACACTGTTTTATCAGTAAATCATGTGCATTGGTAGTCAACCAAAGGGACGTTATAATAGATAGTAGCGAAAGATTTCTTAAAAATTGAGGACTCTGTCTCAGAATAAGGTAGCTACATAAAAGAACATTTACTGTAATTTAAATACTGGTCCAGAATTTGTTGGAGTAATCTACAAAATGCCAGTTAATTAGAGATTTTCTTACACCATTCAGTTCTGAAGATATTGCCTTGTAAATTCAATAAGATAGGAACAGTTTATTGCCTTCCTTTCCTTGTTGAAGATGGCCATTTCATGTGTGCATTGTGTCATCTACTACACACTCAAACATGGCAATGGAGTCCAATTGCAGATCTACAAATGACTGCTTTTTCCTTAACTGTTTGCATTCTTTCTATTCAAAGAAAACACCACCTCTATTTGAGCTTGATACTCAGGCTGTTTTTTTCTTGTTAATTCTTCTCCACTTCAACTGAACATGCTATATTTCCTGAGAATTGCTTGCAAGGACTTTACCTCACCCTAGCTTGCAGGCATTGTTGTGTTTTGAATACATAGTGACTTGAAATTTCATGATTAGTCCTACTATATAGCCACTACATCTGAGCTAAGGTCTGAATGATGAGTGCTACAATTCCAGACATTCCTGCTCTTTGAAGTACAGCAGTATTAGGAATTTTGCCCTCCCATTTGATGTCCATATTATTCTGACTGCATCTCATGTGGAACCTGTGCCATTGCTCAATACAGCTGGACTGGCTAGTCCATGTCTCACGTTTTATAAGAGACTGGTATTACCACAGCTTGCAGACAACAACATTTATTTTAGTAATAAATATAGAAAACGTTGGAACTTGCCCTGCCGTGCACTTAGATCCTGTGCGGACCAGTTGGCGGAGGTGTTCACTGACATCTTCAATCTCTTCCTTCTACAAGCCGAGGTCCCCACCAGCTTCAAGAAGACCACCATCATCCCAGTACCAAAGAAAATACATGCAACGTGCCTTAATGTCTACAATCAGTCGGTCTGACGTCCATAATCATGAAGTGCTTCAAGAGGCTGGTCACACCCCATATCAACTGTAGCCTCCCAGGCTACCTCAATCCTGTGCAATTTGCCTACCCATGAAACAAGTCCACAGCAGATGCCATTTCCCTAGCCCTACACCTGTCCCGAGAACATCTGGACAACAAGGACACCTATTGTCAGACTCCTACTCATCAACTACAGCTTCGCCTTCAATGGCATAATTCCCTCTTGACTGATCTCAAAGTCTGTGACCTAGGCTGCAGCTGTGCCTTCTGCAACTGGATCCTCAGCTTCCTGACTCATTGACCGCAATCGGTGAAGATAGACAACAGCACTTCCTCCATGATAACTCTCAACACTGGACACCCCCTCCAAGGATGCATTTTCAGCTACTCTAAACCCTGTACACCAATGACTGTGTAATCAAATTCCAAAGAAATGTCATGTACAAGTTTGCTGATTCTACCACCATGGTAGGACAGATTTCAAACAATGATGAGGAAGGATATAGGAAAGAGATAGAGGGCTTGGTGGTGTGGTGCAATGATAACAGCCTCTCCATCAATGTCAGCAAGACAAAAGGAATGATCATTGACTTCAGGAAGAAAGGAGGAGAACATGGTCCCATCTACATCATAGAAGATGAAGTGGAGAGAGTCAAGAGTGTCAAGTTCCTAGGAGTGATGATATCTGACAATCTGTCCTGGGCTTCCCATGTGGATGTGACTGTCAATAAGGTACAATCACTCCTCGTTTTCCTCAGATGGCTTAGGAAATTTGCCATGCCCATAAGAAATCTCACCAATGTTTACAGATGCACCATAGAAATCATTCTATCTGGGTGCATAATGGCCTGGTATAGCAACTATTCTGCCCAGTGCCATAAGAAACTACAGAAGGTTGTGTGCACAGCCCAGACCATCACGTAAGCCAACCTCCCATCCATGGATTCTATTTACATTTCTCATTGCTGCAGAAATACGCCTTCCACCTCTCTTCCAACCTCTTCCATCAGGCAGAAGATATAGAGCTTGAACACATGCACCAACAGGTTCAGGAACAGCTTCTCCCCTGCCATTATTAGACCGATGAATGGACTGTCTAACTTCAAATAATGTTGAATTTTTTAATGTTGATCTTGCTTTGTGCACCTCCTGTGCCATTGGTAACCTATATGCCTTGCTCTGTCTAAACACCCTATGGTTAGTACAGCCTTGTTTGCTGTGACCTGCCTAAACTGCTCGCAAAACAAAGCTTTTCACTGTACTTAGATACATGTGACTACAATCAATCAAATCAAATCAAAACTACTCAGCAGGTCATGGCAACAAGCAGAGAGAAACAGCGATAATGATTCAGGTCTTTGGTCTTTCACCAGATTTGATGAGGTCTGGGTCTCATAGAATTGGTGTCTTTGATATCTTCAGAGTTCGTTATGTTGAGGCTTGTATATGGATAATTGCATATTTGTTGTTCTGAAATGGCAGGAGTATCATCATATGGTGATTGCTTCTGTTCCAGATTTTACACAATGACTTGATCAGAAAGCTTTTCACCTCTTACATTCTGATTTGCCAACCTAAAAGAATGTGGAGCCTGCTAATAGCTCTGTTAGCTGGGCCTTCCCTGTGAGGTTATTGGCCTTTATGCAATATTAATCTTATGTCACAAAGCTCCCTGCCAGTTCAGCATTGTGCTGAGAAACTGTTACCTTTGCTATAGAATAAAGGATTAACAGCGTGAACCAAGGATTATCTAAGATCATATTGCCAAGAGACAGATCTCATAGAGGAGACAGACTGAACTTGTTCACAATGGGCAATTTAGCATGGCCAACTCAACCAACCTTCACATCTTTGGACTGTTGGAGGAAACCCACATAGACATGGGGAGAATGTGCAAACTCCACACAGACAGTTGCCTGAGGCTGGAATTGAACTTGGGACCCTGGTGCTATGAGGCAGCAATGCTAACCACTGAGCCACCGTGACATCCTAAGCAGTTTGAAAAGATGAGGCTAGAGAAAAATGGCCACACATTGTCACAGTACCAATCACATTGTGATTATGGTTGAGTACTGCCCCAGTATTCCATTCTAGGTATTTTCAATCACCCTATTATTGAATGGGTGAATCTTTAACCTTGAGTCTTCTGGCTCAAAGGTAGGTACTCTACCAGTGTGCAGCAAGAGCTCTGATCAGCCTTGTTGCTCTTTTCTGAAAGTAAAACATGAAATCATCACGCCATAAAGTTTTTAACAGCACAACCCATCGCATGTGCACCAATTTTCAATATCCATTTATTGTAATCCACTTTTCCAGCTCTTGGCTCATAGTCTTATATGCTATGACATTTCATGCTTATCTAAATAGTTCTTCAATGTCTTGATGGTTTCCAACTCCACTAGCCCTTTACTCAGTGAGTTCCAAATATCCACAACCCTCTAGGTGAAATATGTTTTTCTCAAATCCTTTTTAAACCTCCTGCTCCTTACGTTAAAATGATGTCCCCTGGTTATTGATGCTTCCAAAAGGGAAACATCTCACCTGCTCCTGATGCCCCTCAGACCTCTGTACACCTCAATCAGGCCCCAGCTTATCCAGTCTCTCTATCCAGAATCACTCCAGCCCAGGCAATGTCCTGATGAATCTCTTCTGCACACTTTCTTGTGCAATCACATCCTTCCTATAGTGTGATGACCAGAACTCAGTACTCCAACCACGGTCATGCTATTTATCCATCACAACCTCCTTGTTCTTGTATTCAATGCTTTGATTAATAGAGGCAAGTAAATGATTATTAAACCACCTTACCTGTTTGTCCTGCTGCCTTCAATAATCCATGGACATGCACACCAAGGTCTCTCTGATCATCTGTACTCCCAGAGACCTACCATTCATGATCTACTTCCTTTCCTTTTTAGTCCTCCAAAAATGCATTATCTCACACTTTTCAGGATTAAATTCCATTTTCCACTTTTCAGTCCGTCTGACCAGCCTGTCCATACCATTCTGTAGTCTAAGGCTTTCCTCCTTATTATTATATAACACCACCAATTTTTGTGTAGTTTGCAAAATTACTGATTAAGCTTCCTACATTAGATAATAGCAGGAAAGAACTCAAACCAGGAATTAGGAGGGCATTCAACAAGATTCCTCATGGGAGACTGGGAGAACTAGCTATTTGGATACAGAACCGGCTCAAGGGTAGAAGACAGAGGGTGGTGATGGAGGGTTGTTTTTCAGACTGGAGGCCCTATGACCAGTGGAGTGCCACAAGGATCGGTGCTAGGTTCACTACTTTTTGTCATTTATATAAATGATTTGGATGCGAGCATAAGAGGCATAGTTAGTAAGTTTGCGGATGACACCAAAATTGGAGGTGTAGTGGATAGCAAAGAAGGTTACCTCAGATTACAGCAGGATCTTGATCAGATAGACCAATGGGCTGAGGAATGGCAGGTGGAGGTGCTGCATTTTGGGAAAGCAAATCTTAGCAAGATGTATACACTTAACGGTGAAGTCCTAGGAAGGGACGCTGAAGAGATTTACCAGGATGTTGCCTGGGCTGGAGTGATTCAATCATGAAGAGAGACTGGATAAGTTCATAGCTCCTTGAAAGTGGAGTTGCAGGTAGATAGGATAGTGAAGAAGGCATTTGGTATGCTTTCCTTTATTGGTCAGAGTATCGAGTCCAGGATTTGGGAGGTCATGTACAGGACATTGGCTAGGTCACTTTTGGAATTTTGCGTGCCATTCTATCGGAAGGATGTTGTGAAACTTGAAAGGGTTCAGAAACGATTTACAAGAATGTTGCCAGGGTCAGAGGATTTGAGCTATAAGGAGTGACTGAACAGGTTGCGTCTTTTTTCCCTGGAGCGTTGAAGGTTGAGGGGTGACCTTATATAGGTTTACAAAATCATGAGGGGCATAAATAGGGACTACGATGTTGTGGCCATCACGGAAACATGGATAGAAGAGGGACAGGAATGGTTGTTGGAGGTTCCTGGTTACAGATGTTTCAGTAAGATTAGGGAAGGTGGTAAAAAAGGAGGGGGGGTGGCGTTACTAATTAGAAATGGTATAACGGCTGCAGAAAGTCAGTTCGAGGGGGATCTGCCTTTGGAGGTAGTATGGGCTGAAATCAGAAATAGGAAAGGAGCAGTCACCTTGTTGGGTCTTTACTATAGGCCCCCCAATAGCAGCAGAGATGCGGAGAAACAGATTGGGAAACAGACTTTGGAAAGGTGCAGAAGCCACAGGGTAGTAGTCATGGGCGATTTCAACTCTCTATCCCTCCTCACAGACTCTCTGTATGCTGTATCTGGCTGTACACTAGCTACTCCATCCTCTGATCCATAGCTCCGGTTCCCATCCCCCTGCCAAACTAGTTTTAAACCTCCTGAAGAGCTCTAGCAAACCTCTCGCCCAGGATATTGGTGCCTCTCAAGTTCAGGTGCGACCCGTCCTTCTTGTACAGGTCCCACCTTCCCCAGAATGCAGTCCAATTGTCCAAATACCTGAAGCCCTCCCTCCTACACCATCCTTGCAGCCACGTGTTCAACTGCACTCTCTCCCTATTCCTTGCCTCACTGTCACGTGGCACCGGCAACAACCCAGAGATGACGACTCTGTCTGTCCTAGCTTTTAGCTTCCAGCCTAACTCCCTGAGCTCCTGAATGACCTCCCCACCCCTCTTCCTACCTATGTCATTGGTGCCAATGTATACCACGACTTCTGGCTGCACACCCTCCCCCTTAAGGATTCTGAAGACACGGTCCGAGACGTCTCGGACCCTGGCACCCGGGAGGCAACAAACCATCCGTGAGTCTCGCCCATGTCCACAGAACCGCCTGTCCGTCCCTCTAACTAGAGAGTCCCCTATAACTAGCACTCTCCTCCTCTCCCCCTTTCCCTTCTGAGTCCCAGAGCCACAGACCCCTTCACTGCAGCTTACACCGGCAACGCTGTCCCCCCCCCAACAGTTTCCAAAGCTGTATACTTATTTTTTAGGGGAACGACCACAGGGGAACCCTGCACTGCCTGCTTCTTCCCCTTCCCACCTCTAACTGTTACCCAGCTACCTCTGTTCTCCGGCGTAACTATGTCCCTGTAGCTTCTATCAACCACCCTCTCAGCCTCTCGAATAATCCTCAGTTCATCCAACCCCAGTTCCAGTTCCCTAACTCGTTCGGTGAGGATCAGGACCTGACTGCATTTCCTGCAGA
>NC_057727.1:39654470-39660721 GCF_004010195.1 Chiloscyllium plagiosum | reverse complement strand
GAATAGATAGAGTAGACAATCAGAAACTTTTCCCCCGGGTACAACAGAGTGTTACAAGGGGACATAAATTTAAGGTGAAGGGTTGAAGGTATAGGGGAGATGTCGGGGGTAGGTTCTTTACCCAGAGAGTNGGGGAGATGTTAGGGGTGGGTTCTTTACCCAGAGAGTGGTGTGGGCATGGAATGCGCTGCCTGTGGGAGTGGTAGAGTCAGAATCTTTGGTGACCTTTAAGCGGCAATTAGATAGGTACATGGATGGGTGCTTAAGCTAGGACAAATGTTCGGCACAACATCGTGGGCCAAAGGGCCTGTTCCGTGCTGTATTGTTCTATGTTCTATGTTCTAAATAGACAAAGTCTTTTCCCTGGAATGGGGGAGTCCAGAACTAGAAGGCATGGGTTTAGGGTGAGAGGGGAAAGATATAAAAGAGACTTGAGGGCCAACTCTTTCACTCAGAGGATGGTATGTATATGGAATGAGCTGCCAGAGGAAGTGGTGGAGGCTAGTACAATTACAACATTTAAAAGGCATGTGGATGGGGTATATGAATAAGAAGGGTTTGGAGAGATATGGGCCAGGTGCTGGCAGGTGGGACTAGATCAGGCTGGGATATCTGATTGGCATGGATGAGTTGGACCGAAGGGTTTGTTTCCATGCTGTACATCTCTATGACTCTATGACTCTAGATGTCTTCAGCAATCAGGAAAATCCCGAGGCATTTTAAAGATATATGAGGAACAAGAGGATGGCAAGGGAAAGGCGAGATCCACTCAAAGACAAAGTTCAGAATTTATGCTGGAGCCAGAATAAGTGGGCAAGGTCATTAATGAATTCCTTGCATCGGTTTTCACAAAGGAGAAAGACATGATAGATGGAGAGTCTTGGGAAGGATATGTTTATATTCAAGAGCTTGTCAATATCAAAAAGGAGGAGGCATTGGGGATTTTGAAAAGCATTAAGGTAGACAAGTTCCCAGGATTTGATGCAATCTGACCCAGAATGCTGAGGGAGGCAGGTGAGTAAATTTCTTGGGCTTTGTATGAAATCTTTGTAACATTTTTATTCACAGGAGAGTTAGCAGGGGAGTGGAAAATAGTCAATGTTGTTACTTTGTTTAAGAAGGCAACAGTGATAATCCAGGAAATTATGGTGAACATATGTCAATGTTAGGGAAATTACTAGAGATGATTCTTAGGGAAAGGATTTACTCACAGTTGGAAAGATGTAGACTTATTAGTGATAAGTATGGCTTTGTGCAGGGAACGTCGTGTCTGACAAACTTGATTGAATTGTTTTGAGGAAGTGAGAAAGATGATTGATGAGGGCAGGGTGGTAGATGTTGTCTATATGGACTTTAGCAAGGCCTTTGACAAGGTCCCTCATGGCAGACTAATACAATAGGTGAAGTCATATGGGATGTGTGGTGAGCTAGCAAGATGGATACAGAGCTGGCTTAGTCAGAGAAGACAGAGAGTTGATTGAATTGTTTTGAGGAAGTCAGAAAGATGATTGATGAGGGCAGGGTGGTAGATATTGTCTATATGGACTTTAGCAAGGCCTTTGACAAGGTCCCTCATGGCAGACTAATACAATAGGTGAAGTCATATGGGATGTGTGGTGAGCTAGCAAGATGGATACAGAGCTGGCTTAGTCAGAGAAGACAGAGAGTAGGGAAGGAAGGATGCTTTTCTGGCTGGAGATTTGTGACCAGTCATGTTCCACAGGGATCAGTATTGGGACTCCCGTTGTTTGTAATATTTATAATAGATTTGGAGGAGAAGGTAGGTGGCTTGATTAGTGAGTTTGCAGACAACACAAAGATTGTGAGATTTGTGGACAGTTAGGAGGATACAGCAGGATATGAATAGGCTGGAGATTTGGGTGGAGAAGTGGCAGATGGAGTTTAATGTTGACAAAATGTGGAGCTTGAAAACGCACAGCAGGTCAAGCAGCATCAGAGCAGAAGAGCAGTCCTGACAAAGGGTCATTCCTGAAAAGTCAACAGTCCTGCTGCTCTGATCCTGCTTGACCTGCTGTGCTTTTCCAGCACCACACTCTTGACTGTGATCTCCAGCATCTGCAGTATTCACTTCCACCTCGTTGATTTTTAACTTTGTCCACCCCAGTCCAACACCGGCACCTCAAAATTTAAAACAACTATTCAAAGCACCAAGCAGTTCTCGAATCATCATAAGGTACAATGGTGAAGCTCACAGATCATAGAATCCCTATACTGTAGTTTGGCCTTTACTGACCCTCTACCCTATTCCCACAACCCACAATTGCCATAGATAACCCACCTAGCCTGCACACCCTTGGACACTATGGGTGATTTAGCATGGCCAAACCATCTAACCCGCACATCTTTGGACTGTGGGAAGAAACCAGAGCACTGGAAGGCAACCCATACAGACGCAGGGACACTGTGCAAACTCCACACAGACAGTGACCCAAGTCTGAAATTGAACCCAGATCCCTGGTGCTGTAAGGCAGCAATGCCAGCATGCCACCCCAATGGCAGTCAGATGGTTATACTGTGCTCTGTTCCACTCATATAAGTGTCAACCCGTGCCCACCTGCAGTAAAACCCAGGTGACATTTAGGCTTGGGCTGCTAAGTGGCTCATATCATTATTTTCAATATGACTGCAAACAAGAGAGAGTCTAACCATGTCAAATTAATATTCGAGTGCTGGTCAGAGGCTGGTTATACTGTGAGAAGGAACTTAACTCCTGATCCCCAATGCCTATCCATTATATAGGAAATACAAGTCAGGAATATGATCAAAAACTCTACACTGCCTGGTAAGACTATGGCGGCACAACAAGAAATGCAAAAAAAAACAACTCCAACTGTACTCAAGAAGCTTGACACCATTCGGAACAAAGCAGCTGCTTGATTGGTACCTCAGTGACCGCTTTAAACATTCCCTCCCTCCATTAATGGCACACCATGAATGTTGTACACATCATGTAGCAAATGTACTGCAGCATCTCACTTAGATTCTTTGACAGCAACTTCTGCAAATTTGCAAACTCTACCACTAAGCAAAACCCATACAGCAGGCACTGAGGAACATCACCACTTGCAACTTCTTTTCTCCACCATTCATTGCCCTGACTTGGAATCCTTCATTGTCTCCTCAAATTTCGAAGGTCCTCTCGAGCTGCTGAGAGGACAGAGGTGGCTTCAGCAACAACAAATTTAACACTGACAGAGAAATCTATACGGTATATTTAACAGATATTGGTTGCAATGCCATCTCCACAGCACCCCCTACCAGACTGAACTCTTATTATTGCAAGAGATGCTGACTTCCTCCTCCATCACAGACCCTGCTCTTGCAACCATACAAAAATTCAGGGTCAGAAGCATGTCACTCAGAGGAAGAATACAGACGCTCAATCTTGCAGCGTGCATTTTCCAACATGGGGAAAGAGTGAATAATATCCTTGTTGTCCAACAATTCTAAAATCCTTAACTTGTTTTTGTTCTACTTGTAATCTGGCTCTTCTTTTATGTGTAATGTGACCCTTGGAATTGTTTTAGATATGGTTTTAGGAAATACACTTTATTTTTAGTAACGGGCGTAGAGACTGTTGGTAATGAAAATACTGCATCTCAAAATTATTTCATTAAGCTTTTACAGTTCCCTTATTTCTTGTTCATCCTTTCAACATGCAAAGCCAACATTTTTTTAAAAAACTTTGGATCTCATGCAAACTTTTCAAGAGCAATTTTACTGCAAATTTGCTTCCTCCCTGCAGGGTCTGCAACCAGTACCTACTACCATGCATGCAGCAGAGCATCTCTCCTTTTGTGTCTTATTTTATTTGATTGTGCAATTCCTTTGGCTCATTGCCTTTAAGGAAAATATTTTCATAGGGCAATATTTATGGTTAAAGTATTTAGACATGGTAACATCTCAATCACTCAATCCTGCTGAAATACAGCAAGTGCCCAAAAACAGCAAAGTGAAAATCAAACAATTAATTGTACTTTTCTGATATTGACATTTTAGGGCTGAAATTTTCCAGGGAACTTCTTTGAGGTGCACCTTAATTGTTGAGATAAGCGTTCACAGAGCACCACTTATGACCATTTAGAATTCTCTTAATTCTGCTCTGGACTGGCTTGAGTTTCTCAAATAGGGCTCAAAATCACATTTTCTAACACGATGACATGAATCGTACTAATTAAACAAGGTGTCAAGCAGAAATATTCATTAGCTGCTTATCTCTTAACAGATTAATAAGGGATAGGGCCAACAAGGATCTGAAGGCAATAACTAAATTCAGGGAAATTTATTTTGGACTAAACAAACAGTATCACCCCAAAACTACCTAAATGCCAATTGCCATAATAAATAAAGTTTAGTAACTCACTTGCCTATGATTTCAGACTGTTATACCATCATATTAATGCCATTTGGGTTTGGAAATAAAATTTAAAACATAGTGCAAAAAATAGGTAAATACATTTTAATTTGTTAGGTAAAGACTGTGGAAATCAATCACGAAGCATAAAAGCCCAATATTTCAGTTTTCCTGTTGTGGACTGCTGTTGTTATACTTTCAGTGTTCGCTTTCAGTGAGGACCAGCTTACTCTTTAGGGTACTGTACAGGAGCTAAGTGAGAGTTGTTGCCCTCCAGTGACAGTTTCACCTGACCTGACCGGCTGACTAGTTAGTCATGAATAGAGTTGTACTTGGTGCAGCTTTTGGGTTATGTGAACTGCCATAGAGAATTCAGATAAGGTGATAAGGGAAAGGTGAAAAATAGTTTTGGTCCTGATAAAGCATCTGATTGAAGGAAAGAGTTGGTTAGACTGACCAACTTCCTCTTATTGGCCCATTGTTATATTGCTTCATGCAATTTACAAAATGAAATGGACTTTCACTTGTAATGCTAATGAGGCAATCCCAAGGTTCCTTAGTAATCTTTGGCAGAACATTGTGGAAATATCTAAATGACAGAAATGAACTAAAATTACAGAAGGAGATAGAAAACTCCTGCAAAACTGTTCTTTCAGCTGAAACTGAAGTGTATATACTTGCTGACATCAGCCAGAAGAATTCTTGGAAAGTGTTTTCACAAGCCAAGTTGTTTTTATTCCAGAATTGGTTTTATTCCAGAATTCTGTGGTTTACTTTGTTCTTTTCTCTATTTCCATCTATTTGTTAGTTTAAATGCAACAATACAATACAATAGTTTTCTTTGTCCTTCAGTATTCACTTTGGCAGTACATACTACTCTCTGTTTATGTATTTCTGATTTTAAGGACTATATATAACGATCTATGTTCTCCTTTATTTACATTAATCCATCTTCTGACAAATGGAGTCATTTCATCACATCTTATCACAAGGATTTCTTAGGGCTAGGAATACTAGTGTTTTTAAAGCAATGTAACGTGGTTTTCATGTTCTGTGAATGCAAAAAGTCACTGACCTGAGGCTTATAACCTTTTGGCAAGTAATCAGAGAGTACACAAAAGCTCGGTTTCAGAGTGCTGCAGCTTTGCAGTGAGAGAGAATTACATGATTACAAAGTCATCTTTGAAAAAAAACTGACGTATTTTACAAAGTCCTCATTGGAAAGCTTTCTTCTATTAGCTGAAAGCAAAGGAAACTGTGCTTGCTCTTTCTATCGTTAAAAAAAAATACATTTGTTTGTCAATGTGTAGAACTGTACCCTTGGGTATTTTACTTCACCAGAACAGAGGAAATTGTGAAAATATGTAACACAGTATTTACTGCCAATCACACACTTCTCTCGAGTGGCTCTCAGTTTTCAATTGATACATGCAGTATGACAGGATTTGGAAATCACAGCGTCATACTCCTGGTCAAAATTCTTACAACATTTAAATTAAATTTAATAAAGCTGAGGGTTGAGAATTGTCTTTGCATCCTGGATTAGTGGTACTGGAAAAGCACGGCAGTTCAGGCAGCATCCGAGGAGCAGTAAAATCGTCATTTCGGGCAAAAGCCCTGAATCAGGAATACAGCAGAGTGCCTGAAGGGTGGAGAAATAAGTGAGAGGAGGGTGGGGGTGGGGACAAAGTAGTATAGAGTACAATAGGTGAATGGGGGAGGGGATGAAGGTAAGAGAGGAAAAGAAGATAGGCAGGTAGGACAAGTCATGAGGACAGTGCTGAGCTGGAAGTTTGGAACTGGGGTGAGGCGGGGGAAGGGGAAATGAGGACACTGTTGAAGTCCACATTGATGCCCTGGGGTTAAAGTGTTCCGA
>NC_057727.1:39649505-39652358 GCF_004010195.1 Chiloscyllium plagiosum | reverse complement strand
TCCACCCTTCAGGCTCTCTGCCTGTATTCCTGATGAAGGGCTTTTGCCCGAAATGTCGATTTTACTGCTCCTCGGATGTTGCCTGAACTGCTGTGCTTTTCCAGCACCACTGATCCAGAATCTGGTTTCCAGCATCTGCAATCATTGTTTTTACCTAATTGTATTTGCATCCTTCTGTTCTAAATCTAGTAGAGTTTCATGGTGGGTGCTTGAAATGGATAGACTTCCATTCCATAACATCCCTCATCTTCTTTGAGCTGAATCTTTTCAAAGAAAGGTATTCTATTGGCTCTTACAAGTTGCAATTAAATAAAGTTTTGAACAGAATTGCAAGAATACCTTAATATCCAAGAAAGACATCGCCCAGTAATTCATAAAATTGCAAATTGAGCATTGGCTTATTTAGAGTCAGGATTTTAGGAAATGTGACAACATACATATCGTCATTTTCAGGAGCCAAACATTTTGTGATTTACAATATTCGCATTATGGTGGATGTCCCAGAACAGCATGAAATCTAGCATAAAAATGTAAATAATCTAGTGGCCCTGAAATGAAATGATTGTTAGTTTGGAGGGTAATGTTTAGTTTGTTAATGTCCAGTTAATAAATAGAGCAGTAAAGTTATATAATAGTGATGGTAGTCATAGTAACAATCATGTGTAGTGGGAGATCTGAACAGATGGATTTGGAAGAACCGATGAGACCTGAGTTGCTTTGCTTAACAATAAGACAGTTATAAAAAGAACAAAGGTTAATCTCGCAAAGATGTTCTAGTATGTGGACATATTATATGTACAACCAGGAGGAAAGTCATATCTGAATTGAAATTGTGTCTTTTGTGTTGCCTTTCTAACTACCAACACAAAGACTCAATAGATTCTGTAGGAAGCATTATATGCTTCATCAGACCAATATGATGAAAAAATACTCCTGTTTGCCTTTTCAACATTCAACCTTCTAAAGAAACACAAAAGAACTTTTGTCACAGCTGTTAATTGTTAATAAGAAGCAGATGAAATGCTGAACATATGTATGTAATTAATTTTGTTGCTGGTATCAAACTGTTTTGGTTAGCAGGTGGGGTAACAGAAAATAATACAGAATGTACTGTAATCTTTGACAGATGAAGAGAATGAGTGAACAAAATGCAACATCATGTGTACTGGGCAATTTATGTCTGCAATCAGTTTACCAAACCTTGAGCAACAAATATGAAACCTAAGCATTTCTCGCACACTCTAAAATGTACGGTGGAAAGTCTTCTGGTGTTATGATGCATTCTACCTCACACAATAGACCTTGAGGAACATGCCATTTTACACATACAGCAGAAATAATCTTATGGTGACAATAGAGTGTATCCAGAGAACATTTGAATATCCCAGCAACAGTATTATTTTTATGTCCTTGTAAAACTATCCTTCCTGTTATCTGACTTATGTACCCGTTATATTTTCTTGTAAAATTTGTCTCCTCCTGTCACATGATGAGAAACTGCAGGGAAAATAATG
The DNA here is from genome assembly GCF_004010195.1 of Chiloscyllium plagiosum. Classification (NCBI taxonomy): domain Eukaryota; kingdom Metazoa; phylum Chordata; class Chondrichthyes; order Orectolobiformes; family Hemiscylliidae; genus Chiloscyllium; species Chiloscyllium plagiosum. Next base: position 39,650,844 of record NC_057727.1, on the reverse strand, counting down.
ATTTTTGCAGCAACTAGATATGCATCTCTGCGACAAATTGAGAGCATCTTTAATGAAAACAAATGAAGATATACACAATTGAGCAGTAGAGATTTGGCTATGACATCAGTGAAAGAAAAGTAGTGTCTCTGCAAAAGGCTTGGGCAGAAATGAAAAGCAAGAAACAAATTAAACAGAGGAAAAATTGCATTTATACAGCTCTTTTCACAATCTCAGCCCATCTCAAAACTCTTTAGCTCCAATAAATATTTTCAAAGGTGGAATTAAAGCACTGCTATGCATCCCAAAAGTAACATTCTAATCCCCACATATTTTGTAATATGCACAAGTTTGAAGTGCAAAGTTGGTGTGTCTGCCCACAGCAGTGGAAGTTTGAAGATGTGCTGAATTCTACTGCCAGTGCCAGTATTCAGGAATGATTAGATTAGATTAGATTACATTACATTACAGTGTGGAAACAGGCCCTTCGGCCCAACAAGTCCACACCGACCCGCCGAAGCGAAACCCACCCATACCCCTACATTTACCCCCTACCTAACACTACGGGCAATTTAGCATGGCCAATTCACCTGACCCTGCACATCTTTTTTTGGACTGTGGGAGGAAACCGGAGCACCCGGAGGAAACCCACGCAGACACGGGGAGAACGTGCAAACTCCACACAGTCAGTCGCCTGAGGCGGGAATTGAACCCAGGTCTCAGGCGCTGTGAGGCAGCAGTGCTAACCACTGTGCCACCGTGCCGGAATCAACTTCACGAAATTGTCCAGCAGAAGACATTGAATATTTTAAAATCTTTTCTCTAATACTGCGGGGTTAAAAATGTATAAATCTTGGTGTTATTAGATTTTATTTAAAATTCAGTAAACCTGTCTTTGAGTATATTGGGGAAAATCGCCTGGAATTATTTAAAACAAAATAGTGGGAAAAAACTTTCTACATTATATTAATAGAAAATTGTTGCACATACTTTTATTCTTGGACCATCTTTATTAACTTATAAAGTGCTTATTTCTAAACATGAATTGTAAGCTCCATTTGTACTTGTATTGTAATGCAGTAAGTTCACAAGTAACAATTTCTGTTAAAAGGAATGTTATACATACCACTGTTTGGAATACTTAATGTATTGTACTTCTGAAGTCTTACAGAAAAAAAAAAGAAATTTGGTGGGCGGCACGGTGGCACAGTGGTTAGCACTGCTGCCTCACAGCACCAGAGACCCAGGTTCAATTCCCGCCTCAGGTGACTGACTGTGTGGAGTTTGCACGTTCTCCCCGTGTCTGCGTGGGTTTCCTCCGGGTGCTCTGGTTTCCTCCCACAGTCCAAAGATGTGCAGG
>NC_057727.1:39640233-39649031 GCF_004010195.1 Chiloscyllium plagiosum | reverse complement strand
AGGAGCTATGAACCTGCACTCCAAGGTCTCTTTGTTCAGCAACACTCCCTAGGACCTTACCATTAAGTGTACAAGTCCTGCTAAGATTTGCTTTCCCAAAATGCAGCACCTCACATTTATCTAAATTAAACCCCATCTGCCATTTCTCAGCCCATTGGCCTATCTGAATCAAGATCCCATTGTGGTCTGAGGTAACCCTCTTCGCTCTCCACTACAACTCCAATTTTGGTGTCATCTACAAACTTACTAACTATATCGCTTATGCTCACATCCAAATCAGTTTTATAAATGATGAAAAGTAGTGGACCCAGCATCGATCCTTGTGGCACTCCACTGGTCACAGGCCTCCAGCCTGAAAATCAACCCTCCACCACCACCCTCTGTCTTCTACCGTTTTGCCAGTTCTGCATCCAAATGGCAAGTTCTCCCTTTATTCCATGAGATCTTACCTTGCTAACCATCTCCCATGGGGAACGTTGTCAAATGCCTTGCTGAAGTCCATATAGATCACCTCCACCGTTCTGCCCTTATCAGTCCCCTTTGTTACTTCTTCAAAAAACTTAATCAAGTTTGTGAGACATGATTTCCCATGCACAAAGCCATGTTGACTATCCCTAACCAGTCCTTGCCTTTCCAAATACATGTACATCCTGTCCCTCAGGATTCCCTCCAACAACTTGCCCACCACTGTACACATAAGAGAAAGTGAGAACTGCAGATGCTGGAGATCCAAGTCAAGAATATGACGCTGGAAAAGCATAGCAGGTCAGGCGGCATGCAAGGAGCAGGAGAATTGACGGTTCGGGCATAAGCCCTTCATCTGGATTCAGGGCTTATAACTGAAATGTTGATTCTCCTGTGTACACATAGCCCTTGTCTGTGAATACATGGTCCTGGTCTGTTACATGTGGTCCTGGCTCATGTACATGTGGTCCTGATCTGTGTACACGTGGTCCTGGCCCATGTACATGTGGTCCTGGTCTGTTACATGTGGTCCTGGCCCGTGTACATGTGGTCCTGGTCTGTGTATATGTTACCGTGGTTTGTGTACTCATGGTTCTGGTCTGTGTACATGTGTTGTGGTTTGAGTACACATAGTTCTGGTCTGTGTACATGTGGTCCTGGTCTGTGTACATGTGGTCCCGGTCTGTGTACACATGGTCATGGCCTGTGTATATGTTATCCTGGCCTGTGTAAACATGGTTCTGGTCTGTGTACACATGGTCATGGCCTGTGTAAATGTTATTCTGGCCTGTGTAAACATGGTTCTGGTCTGTGTACATGTGTCGTGGTTTGTGTACACATAGTCCTGCTGTGTACATGTGGTCCTGGTCTGTGAATACATAGTCCTGGTCTGTACACACATGGTCCTGTTCTGTGTACACGTGGTCCTGGCCTGTATACATGTGGTTGTGGTCTGTGTCTATGTTATCCTGGCCTGTGTACACATGGTTCTGGTCTGTGAACAGGTGCTGTGGTATGTGTACACATAGTCCTGGTCTGTGTACACGTGGTTCTGGTCTGTGTACAGGTGTCCTGGTTTGTGTGCACATAGTCCTGGTCTGTGTACATGTGTCCTGGTTTGTGTACATATAGTCCTGGTCTGTGTACACGTGGTCATGGCCTGTGTATATGTTATCCTGGCCTGTGTACACATGGTTCTGGTCTGTGTACATGTGTTGTGGTTTGTGTACACATAGTCCTGCTGTGTACATGTGGTCCTGGTCTGTGAATACATGGTCCTGGTTTGTGTACACATAGTCCTGTTTAGATTAGATTTTTTTTTAGATTAGATAACATTACAGTGTGGAAACAGGCCCTTCGGCCCAACAAGTCCACACCGACCCGCCGAAGCGCAACCCACCCATACCCCTACGTTTACCATTTACTTAACGCTACGGGCAACTTAGCATGGCCAATTCACCTGACCTGCACATCTTTGGACTGTGGGAGGAAACCGGAGCACCCGGAGGAAACCCACACAGACACGGGGAGAACGTGCAAACTCCACACAGTCAGTCGCCTGAGGCGGGAGTTGAACCCGGGTTTCTGGCGCTGTGAGGCAGCAATGCTAACCACTGTGCCACAGTGCCGCCCACTGTTCTGTGTACACGTAGTCCTGGCCTGTGTACATGTGGTTGTGGTCTGTGTCTATGTTATCCTAGCCTGTGTACACATGGTTCTGGTCTGTGTACATGTGTTGTGGTATGTGTACACATAGTCCTGGTCTGTGTACATGTGGTCCTGGTCTGTGTACACGTGGTCCTGGTCTGTGTACATGTGTCCTGTTTTGTGTGCACATAGTACTGGTCTGTGTACATGTGTCCAGTTTTGTGTGCACATAGTACTGGCCTGTGTACATGTGTCCTGGTTTGTGTACATGTGTCCTGGTTTGTGTATACATGGTCCTGGTCTGTGTACATGTGTCCTGGTTTGTATACATATAATCCTGGTCTGTGTACATGTGTTCTGATTTGTGTACATATAGTCCTGGTCTGTGTACATATAATCCTGGTCTGTGTACATGTGTTCTTGTTTGTGTACATATAGTCCTGGTCTGTGTACATGTGTCCTGGTTTGTGTGCACATAGTCCTGGTCTGTGTAAAGTGTCCTGATTTGTGTGCACATAGTCCTGGTCTGGGTACATGTGTTCTGGTTTGTGTACATATAGTCCTGGTCTGTGTACATGTGTCCTGGTTTGTGTGCACGTAGTCCTGGTCTGTGTACATGTGTTCTGGTTTGTGTACATATAGTCCTGGTCTGGGTACATGTGTCCTGGTTTGTGTATACGTGGTCCTGGTCTGGGTACATGTGTTCTGGTTTGTAGCTTCACTAAGTTGACACCTCATTTTTAGGAATGTCTGGTTCCATTCCTGATATAAGAATCTAAGAACTAGAAGCAAGGATAGGCAAGTCAGCCCCTCAAACCTGCTCTGTCACTTAGTACAGATCATGGCTGATCTCATCTTGGCCTCAACTCCACTCTTCTGTCTGGTCTTCATAACCTTCCAAACCATTACTAACCAAAAATCTGTCTTTGTTTGCCTTAAATTTACTCAAAGTCCCAGCATCTACCGTACTTGGAGGTAATGAATTCCACAGGTTCATGAGCCTTTAGAGAAGTTTTCTCTCCTCATCTCTGTTTTAAATCTGCTACCCCTTATCCTAAAACTATGACCTCTTGACCTTGGTTGCCCCACATGAGAGAACATCCAGGCATGCCCTCCTATATTCTTCATTGAACCTGAACTGATCCCTTGGCTTGATGATAATGGTGGAGTGGAAAGTTTGCAAGTCCATGAGGTTGCAGGTTGTGTTTTGAAAACAGTTCTGCTGCTGCTGAAGGCTCACCACACCTCATAGATGTCCAGTCTTGAGTTGCTAGATCTGTTTGATGTCGTTCCTATTTGACACGATAATAGTGCCACACAACACGATGGAGGGTACCTTCAAATGAAGACAGGACTCTGTCAAGAACTCTTACTGATACTGTCGTGGGAGGATGTTTTTCCCTCCTGCTTGTTCCCCCACCACTTGCTGTGGACCCAGAGTAGCAGCTATATCCTTTAGGAAGCTACCAGCTCAGTCAGTATTGTCGCTGCCAAGTCACTCTTGAAACTCCTACAACCTCCTCACCCAGAATCAAAAGTGGGAATATTCGGGAATGGGAATATACTGATTGAATTACAATTTGAAAATTGTCCATAGAAATTCACTGTATAAAGTCCTGTTGATTGGACCTACATTTTCTATTTCAAAATATTTAGCGGGTTCATGGTTGACCTGTGTCTAAAAATATGGCATTGACCTTACATGAGGTGATTTTTATGCATGTTATTACATATTCCAGATAAAGCCAGAACTACCACATGCCTTTTATGACACCCTAGTTAACTATCATGTAAATTACATAGAAGGCAATTGCCCCTGTCCTTAGGTATTTTCTAATCAATCTGTTCAATGATGCTATTCCAGAGCAGGTGGAACTTGAACCTGGGCTTCCTCTTTCATAGGCAGGGACACTGCCCCTGCACCACAAGCTCCCCTTTGTATGCATTCAGAGGATGTTAGGATCCTGGTGCAGCAGTTATTGTAAATTCTGGAACTTACATCTGAAAGAACTGAAACCAACATGCCCATTCTAAAAGATAAGAGACTTAACAAGCAAATCCAGGCTTTTCTCAATTTATTATTTCAGTTACGTCACAACCATAAACTTTTGCTATAAATTCTGTGTCCTACGAGCTTATACTCCACAACCACCTGATAAAGGAGCAGCACTCTGAAAGCTAGTACTTCCAAATAATCCTGTTGGACTATAATCTGGTGTTGTGTGATTTTTACCTTTGTACCTCCCAGTCCAACACCGGTACCTTCAAATGATGAGAGAGTTAAATTTTGTAATGGTAAATATATGAAAATGGTTATTCATAATATTCATACAATGTGGCTGGATTGAGGAATGTTTTCATCGTTTTACATACAGAAGGTAAACTGTATCATCTGGATGAAATCCCAGCGAATTTTCATTCATTTGCTTTTTTGTCTATTAAGAGTCATGTAATCAGATTGCAGTCAGCTTACCTTATATGGAGTCAAATGTCTCCATTAATCTTAGAACAAATGATGATCCTGCTTGTGAATTTTCCATGATCTCTATCTGCTTAAAGAGGTATTCTGTGCTCAGTTAAATGTGTGGTTAATGCTCATGTTTCCGGGTCTTCCAATGCAATGTTTGCAACAGATAATATGAGACATCATGGGCAACCTTGCCTATTTGGTAAATTGGCAGTGAAGTGCACAGGCAGTAACTAGCTATTTAGAATAGAAGTCACAGCAGTTTTGTTAAGTAGGTTTGACCCACTTTATAAACATGCTTTGTTGGTATGTTTAAAGCCACACAGCAAAATTATCCATGTTTTGTTTTGAGGATGTGACAAAACACATTCATGAATGGGTGTATATGGATTTTAGCAAGGCATTTGATTAGGGTTCCCCATGGTAGGCTCATTCAGAAAGTAAGGAGGCATGGGACACAGGGAAACCTATCTGTCTGGATACAGAATTGGCTGGCTGATAGAAGACGTAGGGTGGTGGTAGATGGAAAGTATTCAGCCTGGAGCTTGGTGACCAATGGTGTTCCACAGGGATCTGGGACCTCTGCTCTTTGTAATTTTTATAAATGACTTGGATGAGGAAGTGGAAGGGTGGGTTAGTCAGTTTGCCACGAGGTTGGTGGAATTGTGGATATTGTGGAAGGTTTTTGTAGGTTGCAATGGGACATTGACAGGGTGCAGTACTGGGCTGATAAGTGGCAGATGGAGTTCAACCTGGAAAAGTGTCAAGTCATTCACTTTGGAAGGCTGAATCTGAATGCAGGGTTAAAGGCAGTATTCTTGACAGGATGGAGGAACAAGGGATCTTGGGGTCCATGTCTATAGATGCCTCAAAGTTGCCACCAAGGTTGATAGGGTTGTTAAGAAGGTATATGGTTTGTTGGCTTTTCGTTAGCAGGCCAACTGAATTTTAGAGCTGCGATGTTCTGTTGCAGCTCTATAGAGTCATGATTAGTTCACACTTAGAATGTTGTGTTCAGTTCTGGTCGCCTCATTGTAGGAAAGATGTAGAAGCTTTAGAGAGGGTGCAGAGGAGATTTACCAGGATGCTGCCTGGACTGGAGGGCATGTCTTATGAAAAAAGATTGAGGGAGCTAGGGCTTTTTTCATTGGAGCGAAGAAGGATGAGAGGTGACTTGATAGAGGTGTACAACATGTTGAGTGGCTTAGATAAAGTGGATAGACAGAGACTTTTTCCCAGGGTGGAAATGTGTATCACAAGGGGGCATAATTTTAAGGTAATTGGAGAAAGGTTTGGGGAGATGTCAGAGGCAGGTTCTTTACATAGAGAGTGATGGGTGTGCAGAATGCACTGGTGGTAGTAGAGTCAGATTCATTTGGGGCATTTAAGTGACTCTTGGATAGGCACATGGAAGTTAGTACAATGAAGGATATGTAAGTTTGTCTGATCTGACAGTAGGATAAAAAGCCAGCACACATTGAGGGCCAAAGGGCCTGTACTATATTGTGCTGTACTGTTCTATGTTTTATTTAAAATTATGTTTTTTTTTAAGCTGCAAGTTGCTTTCAGCACAATAAACTAATTCAAGCCCATGCTTTTAGGTCATTATAAGAATTACCTAATGAAATAACAAGAAAATACTTTACAACCTCGTCAATGCAATTTTAAATGGTAGTTGTTTTCACGTAAAATAGTCAGAATTAGAATGCACTTATCATTTAGAAATCTAAGATAACAACTGGGATCCTGGTTGCTTTGATGGAAGGGCATATGACATTCTTTGAATGAGTCAGTGGAAAGTTGACAGATGTTGTCTGAATAAGCAGTCAATGACCAGCTGCGTGGGAACTTTGCAGAGGGTGAGGTGGAGAGGCTGGGTGTTGCGAATGGAACAGTTCTGTGGTCAGAAGCTATGTGATATTTATGCTGAATAAGCTATGAATATGTAACAACTCTTATGCTTCTATATTAAAATATCTCAAGCCACTATTTGCTGTTTTGTCTACAGAGCAGATCATTCCATGCGCTTAAGATTCAGTCACAGCAACAGTTAAGATGAATGGGAACTGCTCCTCGGATGCTGCCTGAACTGCTGTGCTCTTCCAGCACCACTAATCCAGAATGTAGCCACCTATTCAAACTGTTGTTCCCAGTGTTTCACTCAGCAATTTTTGAGAATGTAGAATTTGACATAACTGTGCCAATTATCTTCAACCATGTATAGACTACTTAAGGATTATTCTATTTATCTATAATCTAAATACATAAGTACTATTCTATAATTTACAATTCAACTGTCAAATCGAAAAGTTATCATTAATTGGCTGAATTTGACCAGATATCAGCCAAATGCCAATTTTGTCAGTTTTCATTGAGGGTTTCCCTTCTTGTGGCTTCATGAGATTTCTGATGCTACTTTCCCAAACTTGTCTCATTACCGCACCCAGATAGTGCCCCAAACTTCCAGTCTTCCTTCTCGCCACAGGCAGATAGACAGACTGCTAGGAATATTCTGGGATCCTTGGCACCAGTACCATATTTAAAACACAGTGCTTGGCCTGGTGCACAGCTATCAGTGCAGAGCTGCAGAGGTTCTCCAGCATCTTCTGCATTTATTTTAGATCTACATAATTTTACTTTAATTTCATTATCTGACGAATTGCAAAAATGCTGAAAATTGTGCAATATCGGGAAACATCCCTACATCTGATCTCATAATGGAGGGAAAGGCACTTATGAAGCAAGTGAAGGTGATTGGGCCTAAGATACTAGGAACAGGAGTAGGTAATTCAGCCTCTTGAGCATGTTCTGCCATTGAGTAATATCATGACTGATCTGTGGACTAATCCCACATACCTTGTACCCATATCCCCTAATATCTTTGCCTGACAAAAAATTATCACAAATTTAAAATTGACAACTGATGTATCATCAATTACTCTTCATAGAAGAGAGTTCCAAACACCTGTGTGTGTTAAAGTGCGTCCTAACATCTCTTCTAAATAGTTTGAACCAAATTTTTAGACTATTTCTCTGAGGAAATCCCGCAGCGTTGTTCTGGAGATGGGATGATTGATCTCCAAACACAGTCATCTTCCTTTGTCCTGGCGATGACTCCAACCAGCAGAGACTTTTCCCCCAACTCCCTTTGATGCCACACTCAGCAAAATGTTTCTTTGACCTCAAGGAGAGTCCGCCTCACTTTCCCTCTTGAGTTCCCTCATTATCACTTTAGCCAACATAGACAAAGTGCTGAGTAGACATAGGAGAACCAAAGCAAAGGGTCAGTCAGCAGGCTATTGTTTTGCAAGTATCATTTGATAGCACTGTTGATGCCACTTTCCATCACTGTGCTAATGATTGAGAATAGATCGATGGTTGGTAATTAGCCAGGTTGAATTTGATATATTTTTATGGACAGGACATTCCTGAATAACTTTCCACAATGCCAGGTAAGTGTCAGGGTTGCAACTAAACTGGAATAGCTTGATAAGGGACATAGTTTACTTTGGACCATGCAGCTTCAATGCTATTCCCGGAAAGTTGTCAGGGCCCATAGCATTTGCAGTACCAAGGCTCTCAGTCATTCCTTGATAACGTGTGAAGTGAATCAAATTTCCTGAAGACTGGATTCTATAATGCTGGGGTCATCAGGAAGAGATCAGCCATTCAGCACTTCTGACTCAGCTTTGTCTTTACACTGAAGTGCTGGCCTCCCACATCACTGAGGATGGGAATATTCCTTCTCCTACACCAATGAATTGTTCACTATCATCCATGGCAGGATGTCACAGCACTACAGTGCTTAGAGTTGGTCTGTTATTGTTGGATTGTTTAACTCTGTCAATTGCACGTTACTTACACTGCTTGGCATGCAAGCAGTCCTGTGTTGTAGCTTTACCAGGTAGACACCACATTTTCTGGTGCTTCCTTCGGAATGCCATCCTGCACTCTTCATTAAACCAAGGTTGATCCCCTGATTTGATGGCATTGATAAAATAGGGGGATGTGATGGGTTATGAGGTTACAAATGTGGTTGAATACAATTCTGTTGCTGTTGATGGTCCACAGGTAAAAACAATGACTGCAGATGCTGAAAACCAAATTCTGGATTAGAGTGGTGCTGGAAAAGCACAGCAGTTCAGGCAGCATCTGAGGAGCAGGAAAATCGACGTTTTGGACAAAAGCCCTTTATCAGGAATACAGGCAGAGTGCCTGA
>NC_057727.1:39638275-39639664 GCF_004010195.1 Chiloscyllium plagiosum | reverse complement strand
GCACGAGGGGCGTTCTGTCCTTGTTACGGTTGGAGGGGTGGGGTCTGAGGGCGAAGGTGTGGGATGTAGACGAGATGTTTTGGAGGGCATCTTTAACCACGTGGGAAGGGAAATTGCGGTTTCTAAGGAAGGAGGCCATCTGGTGTGTTCTGTGGTGGAACTGGTCCTCCTGGGAGCAGATACGGCAGAGGCGGAGGAATTGGGAATATGGGATGGCATTTTTGCAAGAGGTAGGGTGGGAAGAGGTGTAATCCAGGTAGTTGTGGGAGTTGGTGGGTTTGTAAAAAATGTCAGTGTCAAGTCGGTCGTCATTAATGGAGATGGAGAGGTCCAGGAAGGGGAGGGAGGTGTCAGAGATGGTCCAGGTAAATTTAAGGTCAGGGTGGAATGTGTTGGTGAAGCTAGTGAATTGCTCAACTTCCTTGCGGGAGCACGAGGTGGCATCAATGCAGTCATTAATGTAGCGGAGGAAGAGGTGGGGAGTGGTGCCGGTATAATTACGGAAGGTGGACTGTTCTATGTAGCCAACAAAGAGACAGGCATAGCTGGGGCCTATATGGCTGCCATGGCTACCCCTTTGGTCTGGAGGAAGTGGGAGGATTCGAAGGAGAAATTGTTGAGGGTGAGGACCAGGTCAGTCAAATGAATGAGAGTGTCCGTGAAAGGGTACTGTTGGGGACATCGGGAGAGGAAGAAACAGAGGGCTTGAAGGCCCTGGTCATGGCGGATGGAGGTGTAGAGGGTTTGGATATCCATGGTGAAGATGAGGCGTTGGGGGCCGGGGAAACGGAAGTCTTGGAGGAGGTGGAGGGCATGGGTGGTGTCTCGAATGTATTTGGGGAGTTCCTGGACTAGGGCAGATAGGACAGTGTCGAGGTAGGTAAAGATGAGTTTGGTGGGGCAGGAGCAGGCTGAGACAATGGATCGGCCAGAGTGGTCAGGCTTGTGGATCTTGGGAAGGAGGTTGAACCAGGCAGTGCGGGATTCCCAGACTGTGAGGTTGGAAGCTGTGGGTGGGAGATCTCCTGAGGTGATGAGGTTCTGTATGATCTGGGAGATGATGGTTTGGTGATGGGAGGGTGGGGTCATGGTCGAGGGAGCAGTAGGAGGAGGTGTCCTCGAGTTGGCGCCTGACTTCAGCGGTGTAGAGGTCAGTGCGCCAGACTACCACTGCACCCTCTTTATCTGCTGGCTTGATGGTGAGGTTGGGATTGGAGCAGAGGGAGTGGAGGGCTGCGCATTGTGAGGGTAGAGGTTGGAGTGAGGGATGGGATTAGACAGGTTGAGGCGGTTAATGTCCCAGCGGCAGTTGGAAATGAAGAGGTCGAGGGTGGGTAATAGGCCAGCACGGGGTGTCCAAGTGGATGGAGTGTGTTGGAGGTGGGCGAA
>NC_057727.1:39623231-39638125 GCF_004010195.1 Chiloscyllium plagiosum | reverse complement strand
GTGAGGTTAGGCAGATGGGGGGTGGAGTCATGAGCAGGGGTGGTGTTCCCCCCAGTTGGGGGGGGGGCGGGGATGGTGACAGTGGGATCTGTGGGGGGGCATGTCAGCAGAATGCAGGTGAGTGGCTTGGTGGGGGCGGAAGTAGTGGCAAACATGGCAGTAATGGGAGCGGAGGTCACTGAGCGTGTGACATCAGTGATGATATGAGGGGCGGAAGTGATGTCATGTGTCGTGCATGAGGAAGTGTGAGGGGTGGAAGTGACGTCACCAATCACCGTGGGGATGGTAGCTGCACCAGCTGCATGGCTAATGGTGTCCAAGCAGTTCCAGAGGCTGGGGGAATCCACTGGAATGTTTGAGGAGCGCTGGTTATGGAGGTGGGTAGGTAAAAGTTTGTTGTCCTTACAGTTTTTGATGTTTGAGACGGTGTTGAAATACTGTTTGTTGAGAGTATGAATTCTCCTGAGGATGTAGTACAGAGTGGGTCCTTTGCAATTCTGAGAGAGTGTGGCCCTCAGCTGAGGTACGGCTGACTGTAGAGAGGTTAGGTGCCGGCGCATTGCTGCAAGCGTGGAGCGGAGGATCTTGAAGGAGAACTGTTGCTGGTGTTTTTGAATCTGTAGTCTGTACTGTTTGTCCTGTTCAGTTCCAAACTCTGCTGGTTTAAAGGTGGCCTGAAGTCTGTGTGGGATGAGTTGGTTACGGAGGCAGGCACTGAGGAAGCGAGTCTGTTTCAGGACATGGTTGAAGAGCTTCAGGGCAGAGGAGATGACCTGGGAGTTGCAGTGGAAGAGGCACTCCCTGAGATTCTTATAGAGAGAAGAGGAAAACATCTTCAAGGCAGACATCCTTGCAAGAGGATTTGCAGTAGAGTTAAAATCAACTAGGTAAAAACAATGACTGCAGTTGCTGGAAACCAGATTCTGGATTAGAGTGGTGCTGGAAAAGAATGGGTAGATGGGGGTGGGATGAAGGTGATAGGTCAGAGAGGAGGATGGAGTGGATAGGTGGAAAGGAAGATATGCAGGTAGGACTTGGCCCACAGTTTGTTATGGATGCTTAATCTTGTTTTGGTAAATCTGTTCAAAATCTATCCTTTTCAGCATGGTGGAAGTGCCACATATTATGATGGAGAGTATCCTCAATGTGAAGGTGAGACTTTATGTCCACAAAGACTGGGAAGTGGTCACTCCTACTGATACTGTCATCGACAGGTGCATCTGTCAAAGGTAGATGGGTCAGGATGAGGTCAAAAACCATTTTTTTGGTTTCCTCATCACCCTAGTCTAGCAGCTATGTCCTTTAGCTCGATCAGTGATGATGCTACCAAGCCACATTTGGCAATGGGATATTGAAGCCTCCCACCACAGTTCATTCTATACCCTTGTCATCCTCAGTACTGCCTCCAAGTGGTGTTTAATATTGAGAAGATTTGATTCATCAGGGTGTGCGTGTGAGTGAGAGGAGAGAGAGAGAGAGTGACAGTAGTTGGTGATCAGCAGGATTTATTCTTGTTTGACCTGATGCCATGAGATATCATGAGGCTGAGAGTTCCCAGTTCAAATCCCTCCCCACTATATATTACTATACTACCATCTCTGATATCCTGTCATGGGGGGCAGGACATACATACGGAGATGGTATCTGGGATATAATATCTAAGATTATTTAATGAGAATGATTGCGTCAGGCTGGTGTTTGACAAGTTTGTGTCACAACAGTCTCAGTTTTGGCACAAACCCCTGAAATAATTCCACTGAGGAATGCTGTGCTATGCATTACTAAGATACCCTTTTTTTACACATAGAGAGTCCTTGACACTGATCCAACTACCTTAGAACAAGCTCTGAGTGCTCAGGATGTCTGACACTCCTATCCTTCGCTGCTGCTCGCACTGGCACAAACCCCTGAAATAATTCCACTGAGGTCAGCTATGCATTACTAAGATACCCTTTTTTTACACATAGAGAGTCCTTGACACTGATCCAACTACCTTAGAACAAGCTCTGAGTGCTCAGGATGTCTGACACTCCTATTCCTATCTGTCAGCCAGGGGCCCCTGATTTGACCGAATTAACAGCCCCAATCAGGGAACCCATATTCTATGAGGTCCATCTGGCAGACCTTGTTACAATCACGCCAGCCTGCAGATGTTAGTAAGGAGGACTCACAGCAGGCTTATAGGATTTTGGACGATAGGACTTACAATAGCAATGTTGACAGAATGCATCTGCCATTTTCGAAGCAGTTGTCCAGGTCATTGCAAGGTTCTCTGCCTGGTTTAATTCCATTTATCAGAGGTTTTATAATGGTTAAACACAACTCGGTTTGCTAGACATTTAAGAGTCAACCACCAATGAATCTGGAGTCACAAGTAAGACAGAGATCAGGCATAATGTGGAGATGCTGGTGTTGGACTGAGTGGACAAAGTCAAAAGTTACATGACACCAGCTTATTGTCCAACAGGTTTATTTAATATCACAAGCTTTCAGAATGCTGTTCTTTCATCAGGTAAAGTACTCCTTCACTTTCAGAGCGCTGCTTCTTCTTCGAGTGAAGTACTCCTTCACTTTCGGAATGCTGATCCTTCACCCGGTGAAATACTCCTTCACTATCGGAACGCTGCTCCTTCATTGGGTGAAATACTCCTTCACTTTCGGAATGCTGATCCTTCACTCGGTGAAATACTCCTTCACTATCGGAACGCTGCTCCTTCATTGGGTGAAATACTCCTTCACTTTCGGAACGCTGATCCTTCACTCGGTGAAGTACTCCTTCACTCTCAGAACGCTACTCCTTCACCCGGTGAAATACTCCTTCACTATCGGAACGCTACTCCTTCACCAGGTGAAATTCTCCTTCACTTTCGGAACGCTACTCCTTCACCTGGTGAAGTAATCCTTCACTTTCGGAATGCTGATCCTTCTTTGGGTGAAGTACTCCTTCACTTGATGACGGAGAAGGCTCCAAAAGCTTTTGTTTTTAAATAATGTGGGGGCAGCATCTGTGAAGAGAAATTGAAGGGTCTCTGGACCTGAAACATTACCTTTGATTTCTTTGCACAGATGCAGCCTGAATTGCTGAGATTTTCCAGCATCTTCTGTTTTTCTTTCTGATTTACAGCCTCCGCAGTTCTTTTGTTTCTGAATTTAAATAAATGTGTTGTACTATAACCTGGTGTCATGAAACTCCTGACAGAGACCAGGTAAGTATGGAAAGTTTTCCTTCCTAAAGGATATTGGATAAGCTTTTAATTCCAGATTGAATCAAGATTTCAGGGTCAGCCATGCAGTAATTCAAACCCCTGTTTCTCTGAGAATTCACCTGAATGTCTGTATCACCAGCCTAATAACAATATCATGACACCATCGTGTCCCACAATTTTCAATTGTTATTCATTTCTGGTTAAATTCATTGATGGGAATGAACAATGTGTTGTTTTGCTGTGTGCGACAGGTCTGACATTATTTTCAAAATTCGAGTGTAGCAGTTCTGAATTAATGAACTGTTGACAACATTCTTTTTAACTGATTAATGTGAATAGTGTAGGTGATGGTCCACATGTCTTGTTGCTGGTTTAGTGCAACAGTGAATGATTTTTTAAAGTAAACCAGAATTTCTTTTTGACTAGCTGTAATCTACTTCAGAAAAGAAGGCCTCACACAGAATTCTATTGGCTTCTCCAATCTTTCAATATTATTTTGGTGACAGCTGGAGGGAAATTCTGCAAAATAGACCATCAGGACTTCTGTCAAACTCATGTGGAAGCTATTGTGAAAGTTCGGGAGAAGTTCTACCCCTGTTTTTTTCATTTAAACTTAAAAAAATTCATTGTAGATTTTAGAATTGGACGAGGTTTTAATAGCATTGATAAGCTGATCAGAATTAAACATAAGCTGTAAAATTGCAGATATTTTCTATCTGTAACTATGGATTATGTACCCAAGAAATTGTGTTAATGCACATTTCCAGGTATTTATGCCATTTTGTTGGAGATTTCCTTGATATCCCACAAGAAATAAAGCAATACATGGAAGAACATCTATGGACTGTCAAGGCCACTGAGTGTAAAGTGTTGCCTGTCTGTGCTGCATCGATAGCTATCCAAGCAACAAGCTGACAAGGAAGTTAGAAATCTTCAGTGATTTTCCTAACCTAATTAAAGCTCAACAAGAAACTTGTCATAGAGATGAGAGAAGTGCTGGATGCAGGTCTGAGGAGATCCTCAGTAATTATTTTTCCTTAGTGTGTTACTGTAGAAGTCAACAGCAGCCAGTTTTGGCACATGTTCTCATTTGTCATGTGACAGAAATTATGGGGCTCAGAGGCAAGCTCACCATAAAGTAGAAGAATCACAAACTGAATCAAGATTTGGAGCTGCCGGTGTTGGACTGGGATGTACAAAGTTAGAAATCACACAACACCGCCACTCCTTCATCAGGTGGTTGAAGCAGCAGCGCTCTGAAAGCTAGTGCTTCCAATTAAACCTGTTGGACTATAACCTGGTGTTGTGTGATTTAAAACTGAATCAATGTACATTTAAGAATACCCTTAGAAAGGGTTGAGGCACAACCAGTCAATTTCTTAAAATATATTTGCTGCCATGTACTGTCATCATTCCTACAAGCATGTTAATGGAGCAGCGGAATGGAATGTATAGAGTTGTAGAGAAACCTGGTAAATTCACGGGGCCCCAGCAATTCATTGTATGCTTTGGATGCCAAGACCAGAGGCAGGTTTACAGGTTTACAGGTGAACAGAAATCATTGGTCCACCCAGAATCAATTCTGAGTTTGTGCTTATTCTCCAAGAATGCTGGGTGTGGTTGACGAAATCCAAGTATTGAAGCAGATATTACCAGTGAATTCAGTCATGGATATCAATCATGCGGCTTTCCATTCCCACAAATTCTAGTACCTGAAATGACCAGAAAAGGAGGAATGCATTGTCTCATGGTAACAAATATTCAGAGTTAACTTTCAGAGTCTTCTGTTTCCTTAAGCAAATGGAAAAAATACGATATGAAATTATTGTTTTACAGCAGCTTTAGTAGGCGGTGATGCACTTATGTCAGTGTGCTATACAACCCATTGTCATCTGGTAGGGGAAGAGTGTATATTGGAACATCCTGAGTGTCCATTTATTCTGAAGCAAGAAGATGAATGGGAAATCAGTCATCATTCTCCAAGCTTCATTCTCAATTTATTTTCAAATGCGGTGTTAAATATGTCTGCATCTACTCTAATCAACCTCCAATGTTGTAGAGGTGTCTCTGCATATTTGCTCAGGGTACTTAACAATACCCTCAATCTGTTTATCCTGAACCTTAACAATACAATTAACATAGCATTAACACTAACATGTGCCAGCAGGCTGTGAATGCATGCTTCCCTGACATCACACTGTTTAACTTGTTGATGCGTTGCCAGGATAGCTAATTTGGACCACACAGCTCCAGGCGACAAATTAATCATTCGCTTACAAACAAGTGTGAAGCTGCAAGATGAGCTCTGCACTGGTGTTCTTTAAAGGTTCAGGCACTCAAGTTGCAGGAACAGTAATGTCTAAGAAATTCTGCTGACTGGAAGTATTCTGTACTACTTGTTGAACTGCTTTGGAAACTCCTGAAATTGCTGGCGTGTTGTTGCCTCTTCCTAGGGATGCCAGAGGAGTAGGTGATTTGTTCTCTCAAAGGCTGCATCATACATGAGGGGAGCATTGGAATGTGTATGGGTTTCTAGCATGCCAATAAGATGGAGCAGAGGCTGCAAAAAGGACAAGCTCCCTCTGAGGTTATACTTTTCTGTGCTCCTTGATAGTAAGAGGACACTGGCAGACCAACCAATGCATCGGGCACCTTGGTGTACATGCCCATCAGCATTGTCCTGTAGGCCACTGGAGATCCTTACCTGAGTCCTCTGCAACAGAATTCTCTTTACTTCCTCACTCTTTGGTTAGCTAGCAAATGACCATTTCCTATCCTGAAAGCAAAAAAATGCTGGAAATCACAACAGTTCAGGCAGCAGTCATAGAACAAGAATAAGCTAACATTTAGAGCGTAAATGACTCTTCATCAGAGGTGAAGTGAAATGTGGAAGGGGCAGCATTTTTGCAATGGTGGCATGGTGGGCGGTTGTGGAGGTGAAATGGAGTGCTGGAGGAGAAAAGATGCTGATAGTATAGATTAAGTGATCAGAATGTGAGAATGGCAGATCAATGGTTTGTCTAGCTTCCAGACTGGAAAGAACAGACAGTCCTGTGGGGGGGGGGGAGCGGGGGGGGGGGGTGTCGGGGGAGAGGACATGGTAACAGAGTATGCTGGGAGTAAAGCTAAAAGGAAGGAAAGAAATGGGAGTGAGTTCACAATCTGAAGGTGTTGAACTCAATATTAAGTCCAGATGGTTGTAAAATACCTAGACTATAGATGAGATGATTGTCCTCCAGATTGTGTTGTGATTTGCTGGAGCACTGCAGCATGCCGAGGACAGACAAGTGGGCATGTGCGTTTCATTCTCTGTCACCATATCCTCTCGTCCCTCCCTCCAGTGGGATCATCTATTCTTTCCAGTCTGACAGTTAGACACATGTGCCATTCTCATATTCGATCACTTAATCTGCGCCATCAGCAGCCAATCCCCCCACTACTCCACACCCCTCCCATTGCATAAATGCTGCCCCACTCCATACTCCATGTCAGATCTGCTGTCTCAGCACAGATGATGCCTGACCCATTGTGATTTCCAGTACTTTTTTTTAACTTTCAGTGCAGATTCCAGTATCTGCGGTAACTCGCTCCTGCCATTTCCTTTACTCCTGGTCTGGTTGTAGCCCACACCTAACCAGCTGATACACCATGTTCTGATCCCAAGCCCACACAAAACTTTGAGGTAAGTGCAATACTAGTATCTGAGATTGAGGCTGCAAAACATAGATCAACATGGCAGCATGATGGTGCAATGGTTAGCACTGCTGCCTTATAGCACCAGGGTCCCAGGGTCAATTCCAGACTCGGGTGACTGTCTGTGTGGAGTTTGCACATTCTCCCCGTGTCTGTATGGGTTTTCTCTAGGTGCACTGGTTCCTTCCCACAATCCAAAGATGTGTAGGTCAGGTGATTTGGCCAATCTAAATTGCCCATAGTATTAGGTGCATTAGTCAGAGGGAAATGAGTCTGGATGGGTTGCTCTTTAGAGGGTTGGTGTGGATTTGTTGGGCTGAAGGGCTTGTTTGCACACTGTAGGGAATCTAATTTAAAAAATTAACAGATTCTCTTCATAGTGGTGCAATGTTTGAGCCGTCTTTTCATCCTTGTTCATTGGTATCTAGAATGAAGAGATCAGGAAGAAGGGATGTGGAGTATGAAGCAAAAGGTCCACAGTCATAATATCAGCAGTTTGCACATCATGTCGAAGGAGGGGATCGGTATGTATCAGGAGTTGAGATGGAGCATAATTCAGGAACATATCATCAACTCCAATGTTCTAAGCAACACCAGATGCCCTGGAATACATTGCAGCTGGTGCAGGATTTTGAGAGTCATGTTCTTAGTAAGGCTGTGGGATATGCAGGGATCTTTGTCACCCTCTAGTTTTTGCTGTACTTCCCTGGCTGAGCACCATCTTATCATGTAAAAGAGCATATAAAATGGCAATTGTGTAGCATTGCACTGAGGTGAATTTCTGCCATAGTTGAATAGCTGAAGATAGCTGAAGAGACATTGGTGTTGACCTATAGAATTGATAAGCTGTTAAGGATGAGATGGTGTATCCAAATGCTCTGCATTTATTCTGCATAATAACGGCTGGAGCTGGTTGAGTGATATGAATGTAGGCACGGGGCATTGAGAGGATGGTGGTAAGAATGTCATGTGAAGGTGCATTCACTAATCTTGATCATCCATGTTTTTGTCTCACAGTCTCGTGATGTGGTGATCCTTGAGGGATCCTGTCTCCCTGCCCCCCACACCATAGAATACACTGTCTCTCCTGCTACCCACCAGAACCACTATTGCATCCATCATCTCTCTCTCTCACTCTGTCTCTTTCTTTCTGCTTGGTGTTTAATTTTCCACTTTTTAAATTCCAACAATATTTTTCAGCACAACTTCCTTCTTTTAGAGACAGCCTACCCTTAAGAAGATCAAGGAGGCTGTAGAATGTGGTTCCTGCTCAGTGCTGAGGCAGCCGGCAATTAAAACAGGAGGAAGCTGTATAGCATTTCAACTGATCAATCAGGAAATGTGAATTTCCAGCCCTGAGTTTTTAATTCCAGGAGTGACATATTTGGCTAGTTGACTTTTGCCAATGCTTTCTTAGCTTGTTTAATTCACATAACTATTTCGCACCTGGTTGCATCAGCCATTAGGAAGGTTAATAAGATAAACCCAGTTTTGATCATCCAGAATTTTAGTTCCACTTTTGAGTTAATCTTGGTTGGGCTCCCAAAGCAAGGCAATGCAATGTAATGGAAAAAAAATGAAACCATGTGCATTATTATTCAGTTTGCTTTGGAGCTCTGTGGGGAACAGTAAATTTCAGAAGTAATTACTTTTATTTCCTTTCCATTGCTGTCAATCACCACAACATTCACATACAATTAAACTGAAAATCATGTTAACTTTATTCATGTGGGAGAAATATTGTGGAATACCACACCCTACAAAGAATTGTGGATTAAAATTTCTGCCTTTGTTTTCACTTTCCTTTAATTGTAGATATTGAAATTCTTGTTAACTTCCCAGAACCAATGCATCTGTTGGGCATTTTTAGTTTTGCCAAGTTGCTTGACTATGTCGTTGCCCTTCACCATCCCCCACCAGTGCTTCTAATTTTAATCCATTGAGTTTTGTTTCTTTCCAGACTGATCGTTGCCATCAGTCACATGCCATGTGAGCACTATCAAAGTACACAATGTCTCCTTGTTCTTGACTACTCCACACATCTTTTAATAAGACTCGTCAGCCTCCATTGAAGTTCATCATTGATCCATTCATCTTAACTATCTCTTATTCATGCTCACAGCCACACTTTGGATGCAGGCTAACATATGCTCTTTGCTCACGCATTCCTTTTAAAGACTCTCTCCCCAGCCTCAAAATGGTCACCTACAATATATCCGAAGGATCCATCTTCAGCTCATTCCTCTTCCTAGTTCTTGCTGCCCATTGGCAATATCTTTAATAAATTTGAGATTTGAGCTCCTTGCATATGAGAGACACCTGACCTTTACTTCTTTGTTATGTACATACAAGTTATTGTTGTTGTTGTTGAAGACTGAATTCTACAATTGTCGCCATTTTGATGAACTATTTTAGGAGCATTAGAACCAGAATGAGCTGGAAATCATTGAAATTAACAAAAGCTCATTCCACTGTAAAAACTTTGCACCTCTGAAATTAATTCAATCTCCTTCCTGGATGCCCACTTGTGCACAACTGAATTCCAGTAAACTCTAAGTGAAATTTGAAACATCAGTTACTCAACAGTAAAATGGATTTAAGTTCAAAAACATCACTTACTTACTTTCCTACCTCTTTGCCTTTTTGTTGAAAACCATGTTCAGTTCTGTTTCAGCACTTTCCAATGATTTCTTTGACAACTTCCTGAGCTCCACCCAAGGTGAATACCAAACCTTTCTAACAGTGCTGGTAAGGTCACAAGCCTGACATTGTAGCCAATTCTGGTCACCATATTTTGGAATGGTAGTGAGGGTCCAATTGAGAAGGTGAATAAAAAGATTTACTAGAATTACTCCAGTGATGAAGGATTGTAGCTACAAGACTACATTGTTGAAACTGAGTTGTTCTTTTCGGAGCAAAGGAGATTGAGTGGAATTTTGATCAGGTGGTACAAGATTCTGATGTTTTGTTGGACAATAAAGTGTGAAGACAATGAATGAAGTCAAAAGTAAATTGGATTGGCACGTGGATTGCTGTACAACAAGCTGACATGATCTTGAGGGCTGTATGAATTCTTGACTAATTTCAAATTCATCCATAAATCTTCACAGTTTCTTCAAATATCTGTATCACAATATTTAAATAGAGGGATGAATTTTCATGGAAGTTAGATTAGATACAGTGTGGAAACAGGCCCGTCGGCCCAACAAGTCCACACCGACCTGCGGAAGCGCAAACCATCCAGACCCATTCCCCTACATTTACCCCTTCACCTAACACTACGGGCAATTTAGTATGGCCAATTCACCTAACCTGCACATTTTTGGACTGTGGGGGGAAACCGGAGCACCCAGAGGAAACCCATGCAGACACGGGGAGAATGTGCAAACTCCACACAGTCAATTGCCTGAGGTGGGAATTGAACCCAGATCTCTGGTGCTGTGAGGCAGCAATGCTAACCACTGTGCCACCGTGCCACCTACTGATGTTCTACTAAAATTTCAATGAAAGTAGCATAGAACTCTTGGCAGAATTACATGAATAACAAATGAAGATTCACCTTCCATGTCACATTTTGAAACCTGTCATAGCTTTATTCATTACCACCAATGAAAAGTAGTCCAGCTCCTTTAAGAAGCAACTACTCTCTGGTTTTATAACTATGGTCACCCTGGTGATGCGCATTCTCATTGTCCTCGCCAACAGTAAATACATAACACCAAAAATAAAGCTACAGTAAATCACAATTACCTCTCTGTGCAATTGTTCTGACTTTATGGTGAAGATGCCCAATCATGCAGAAACAATGTTGTTTATTAAATTGGGTCTTGAAAAGAGGAGTACTCTTTTTAGCAGTCTGTGATAATTATCTTGGGGTCACCTCCAGGACCAGAGTCCTTGCAAAAAATATAACCAGGACTTTCAAGTAAATAATGGTGGGGATGCAGGGTGAGTTCAGTTGCATGGACAATTATAAAATTGAAGGTAAAGGAGAAGGTAGGATTGCAGAATTCTGATAGAGCTGGTTGTTACCGGAAAGTTAAAGGGTCAAAATACGTGCATGTAATATTGTCCCATAAAACTTAAGGGAAATTCGATAATAGACCAACCTTAAGGCTCTGTGTCTTAATGTACAGTACATTCAATAAGCTACATGACTGACAGCATGAATTGAGAATAAGATGCTCTCATTGCCATTACTGAAACATGGATACAAGGAGATCAAAACTGGGAACTTAACATTCAGGAATATTCGATCTTTTGGAGTGACCAGAGCAATGAAAAATGTGATGGACTAGCATTGTTAATAAGAGATGAAATGAGGACAGTTGTCAGCGATTATCTAGATTCGAATGACATAGAAAGTGAGGACTGCAGATGCTGGAGATCAGAGTCAAGAGTGTGATGCTGGAAAATTCCTGATGAAGGGCTTATACCCAAAACTTTGATTCACATGCTCCTCCAATGCCACCTGACTTGCTGTGCTTTTCTAGCACCACACTCTTAACTCGAATAATGTAGAGTCTATTTTGGGTGGTAAGAAAAACAACAAGGGAAAGAAGACATTGGAGTTGTGTACAGAACCCCAAACAGTAATCACTCTATAAGAAAGGCTATAAATCAACAAATAATAGAAGCATACAAAAAGAATAGAGCAGTAATTATGGGTGACTTTAATCCTCATATTGATTGGGTTAATATTCATAGAGTGTATTACAGATAGGTTTCTAGAGTGAAATGTCATGGTGTCAAATAGGGAGCAGGTTATCTTGGATTTGTAAGAGGTAATGAGGCAGTTTTAACAAATAAAGTAGAAGCTGGGAAATGTAGATTCGTCACAGCTATTTGAAGGGAATTCCACATTTGATATGTGGAAGGCTTTCAAAGATAGGTTAAAAATAGTGCAGGATAGGCATGTCCCACTGAAAGCAAAGGATAGGAAAGGCAAGAGTCGTGAACCGTGGATGACAGGAAAAATCATACGACTAGCCAAGAGGAAAAGGGAAGCATACATAAGGTCCAGGCAGCTAAGAACAGAACGGGCACTGGAGGCATATCAGGAGAGTAGGACCAGTCTTAAATAAGGAATCAAGCAGGCTAAAAGGGGTCATTAAATAGCTTTAGCGAGCAGAATTAAGGAGAATCCCAAAGCCTCTTATTCTTATATAAGAAGCAAGCGGGTAATTAGAGAAAGGATTGCTCCAATAAAGGATAAGGAAGAAAGACTGTGTGTTGAACCTGAGAAAATGGGTGAGATTCTGAATGATTACTTTGCATCAGTGATCACTGAAGTGAGGAACAAGATGAATGTTGAGATTAGAGATAGAAGTTTGATTACTTTGGATCACGTTGACGTAAGTAGGGAAGATGTGTTGGGTGGAATAGAGGTTATTAAGGTGGACAAATCCCCAGGACCGGATGGGATCTATCACAGGTTGCTGAGGGAGGTGAGAGAGGAAATAGCTGGGGCCCTGACAGATATCTTTGTGGCATCCTTAAACACAGGTGTGGTGTAGGAGGACTGGAGGATTGCTCATGTTGTCCCACTGTAAAAAAAGGGTCATAGGGATATTCTGCGTATCCACAGACTAGTAAGCCTGACGTCAGTGCTGGGAAAGTTGCTGGAGAAGGTACTTAAGGATAAAATCTGTTTATATTTGGAAAAGAATGGGCTTATCAGTGATAGGCAACATAGAGTCATAGAGATGTACAGCATGGAAACAGACCCTTCGGTCCAACCTGTCCATGCCAACTAGATATCCCAACCCAATCTAGTCCCACCTGCCAGCACCCGGCCCATACCTCTCCAAACCCTTCCTATTCATATACCCATTCCTGAAGAAGGGCTTATGCCCGAAACGTCGATTCTCCTGTTCCCTGGATGCTGCCTGACCTGCTGCGCTTTTCCAGCAGACTCCCCACCCCAGGGAAAAGACTTTGCCTATTTATCCTATCCATGCCCCTCATAATTTTGTAAACCTCTATAAGGTCACCCCTCAGCCTCCAATGCTCCAGGGAAAACAGTCCCAGCCTGTTCAACCTCTGCCTGTAGCTCAAATCCTCCAACCCTGGCAACATGCTTGTAAATAATTGCTGAACCCTTTCAAGTTTCACAACATCTTTCCAATAGGAAGGAGACCAGAATTGCATGCAATATTCCAACAGTGGCCTAACCAATATCCTGTACTGCCACAACATGACCTCCCAACTCCTGTACTCAATATTCTGACCAATAAAGGAAAGCATACCAAATGCCTTCTTCACGATCCTATCTACCTGCAATTCCACTTTGAAGGAGCTATGAATCTGCACTCCAAAGTCTCTTTGTTCAGCAACACTCTCTAGGACCTTACCATTAAGTGTATAAGTCCTGCTAAGATTTACTTTCCCAAAATGCAGCACCTCGCATTTATCTGAATTAAACTCCTTTTGTCACTTCTGAGCCCATTGGCCCATCTGGTCCAGATCCTGTTGTAATCTTAGGTAACCCTCTTTGCTGTCCACTACACCTCCAATTTTGGTGTCATCTGCAAACTTACTGACTGTACCTCTAATGCTCGCATCCAAATCATTTATATAAATGACAAAAAAGTAGAGGGCCCAGCACCGATCCTTGTGGCACTCCACTGGTCACAGGCCTCCAGTCTGAAAAACAACCCTCCACCACCACCCTCTGTCTTCTTCCTTTGAGCCAGGTCTGTATCTAAATGGCTAGTTCTCCCTGTATTCCGTGAGATCTAACCTTGAATATCAGTCTCCCACGGGGAACTTTGTCGAACGCCTTACTGAAGTCCATATAGATCACATCTACCATTCTGCCCTCATCAATCTTCTTTATTACTTCTTCAAAAAACTCAATCAAGTTTGTGAGACCTGATTTCCCATGCACAAAGCCATGTTGACTATCCCTAATCTGTCTTTGCCTTTCCAAATACATGTACATCCTGTCCCTCAGGAATCCGTCCGACAACTTGCCCACCACCGAGGTCAGGCTCACCGGTCTTTAGTTCCCTGGCTTGTCTTTACCGCCCTTCTTAAACAGTGGTACCACGTTAGCCAACCGCCAGTCTTCTGGCACCTCACCTGTGACTATCGATGATACAAATATCTCAGCAGGAGGCCCAGCAATCACATGGTTTTGTGCAGGGAAGTTCATGCCTTACCAACTTAATAGAGTTCTTTGAGGAAGTGACCAAGTTGATGGATGAAGGAAGGGCTGTACATGTCATATACATGGACTAAAGTCATTTGATAAGGTTCCCCATTGTAGACTAATGGAGAAAGTGAAGTCATATGGTGTGCAGGGTGTTCTAGCTAGGTGGATAAAGAACTGGTTGAGCAACAGGAGACAGAGTGTAGTAGTTGAAGGGAGTTTCTCAACTGGAGAAAGATGACCAGTGGTGTTCCATAGGGGTCAGTGTTGGGACCACTGTTGTTTGAGATTTCCATAAATGATCTGGAAGAGGGCACTGCTGGTATGATCAGCAAGATTGCAGATGACACGAAGATTGGTGGAGTAGCAGAAAGCATAAAGGACAGTCAAAGAATACAGTAGAATATAGATATACTGGAGAGTTGGACAGAGACATGGCAGATCGAGTTCAATCCAGGCAAATGTGAAGTGATGCATTTTGGGAAGTCTAATTATAGAGCGAATTATTTAGCAAATGGAAGAGCCTTGGGAAAAGTTGATGAGCAGAGAGATCTGGGAGTTCAGATCTATTGTACCCAGAACGTTTCTGAGTGTTCAAGAAGGCTTATGGTATACTTGCCTTCACTGGATGGGGTATTGAGTATAAGAGCTGGCAGAGCTGAAAATGTGTTGTTGGAAAAGCGCAGCAGGTCAGGCAGCATCCAAGGAGCAGGGGAATCGATGTTTTGGGCATGAGCCCTTCTTCAGGAATGAGGAAAGTGTGCCAAGCAGGCTAAGATAAAAGGTAGGGAGGAGGGACTTGGGGGAGGGGCGTTGGAAATGCGATAGATGGAAGGAGGTTA
>NC_057727.1:39609236-39615584 GCF_004010195.1 Chiloscyllium plagiosum | reverse complement strand
GGGGCAGTGTTGGATGGGTTTAGGGTGCCGGATGGGGGCAGTGTTGGGTGTGTTGAGGGTGGCTGGGCAGCGGTGCTCGTGCATGGTATGCTCATGTCTCATCTCCTGAACGGGGAGTGGACTTAACAGAAAACCCCCAGCCCGAGAGGAAAAGCATTGAATCAAATAACTGAATAATCAATTATCTGAGTGAAATAGTGCCCGCACATCTCATTCAGATAATCAAGCTTCCTCTGTATATCTTTGCTGAAAGGATACAGCTGTATGTGAAGAGCAGGGAGTGATATTAGTTGGAAACCTCTTTTGAAGAGTTAGAATGGGCTTGGGTAGGCCTCATGGTGTATGATTCTCTGAAATTATGTGGAGGTGCCAGTGTTGAACTGTGCACCAAGTTAAAAATAACACATGCAGAAACATTGGGATGCAATGAAATTATTGAAGTTCAGGTGAAGGATTAGGCGGCAATAGATATCTCTTTACATTCTTTGTGATCTTTCACTTTTACCTTTCTTTATGATGAAAGAGTCGCCTTTGTAATAACTCTTTGGAATTTCCCTGATGCTTGCTGGTTGAAACCTGCACCAAAATGCCTTGTGCAACTTTATTCCTCACTGTAGAAATACGTGTAGAAATATTTTGAAGTTACTTACTTGAAGCAAACCATTCAGCTGAACCAGGCCCTGTCAGCTGAGCATGCCTCCAAATACTGAAACTCGTTTTCCTTTATCCACCTGTCTGCTCGAATCTGGAATATTCTAGTTTTTGCCTCAGCCTCTCATTCTGGAAGTGAATTCCATAGCCTCACAATTCTGTGTGCAAAAGTTTCTCTTGCATTATTTTATAAATATTTGAACAGAATGGAGATTTTTTTTCCAGGAAAGAGAACATTGAAAGGTAACATAATAAGAGGTTATAAAATTATGATCCTTCTAATAGTTTCTCTAGGGAGGATGTTTACACTTTTTAAGGTTCCAAAACTACAAGTTGCCAATCGGAGATTGCCACAAAAATAATGCAAAAGATAGACAGTTTGCAAGAAACAGTTTTTTTCAAAAGGTGGTGACAATATGGAACTTGTAGGTGGTGATGTTTCCATGATTCTGCTGCTGGTGTTTTCTAGGCGGTTTAAGTCACAGCTTTAGATGATGTGTCAAAGGAGACTTGGCAAGTTGCTGCAGTGTGTCTTACACAGAACAGCTGTCATTATGTTCTTGTGAGCAGAGAGAATGTTTAAGGTGCAGGATGGGATGTAAATTTTGAAAAGATCAGATACTAGATTCAGGTGGTTCCCTTAGAATGAAAAGTAGTGAATGGAACTACCCAGTTTAATAAGGGAGGGAAGAAAGAAGCACAAAACTACAGATCAGTTAGCTTCGCATCTGTCATAGAGAAGATTGGTTGGTAAGGTGTGACCAGTGGTGTGCCGCAAGGACCAATGTTGCAGGCTTGACTTTTTACAATCTATGTAGATGACTTAGATGAGTGGACCAAAGGCATAGTAGCCAAGCTTGCTGATTACACAACGACAAATAGGAAAGTAAATTGTGTGAAGGACTTAAGGACACAAAGGGATGCACATTAATAGGTTAAGTGAGTGGACAAAGGTCATGTAAATACAGTATGATGTGGAAAAATATGAATTGTACATTTGTCAGAAAGAATGAAATAAAAAGAAGCCCATTATCTAAGTGGTGAGAAATTGCAAAGCTCTGAGACGTAGAGGGATCCAGATGCCCTAGTGTATGAATCACTAAAGGTTAGTACGTAGGTCCAAAAATTAATTAGGAAAGCTAATAGAATGACATTCTTTATTGCGAGGAGAATTGATACAAATTATGGAAACTACATTTCAGATATACAGGCCACTGATGGGATCACATTTGCAATACCGTGAGCAGTGCTGGTCTCCTTCATTAAAGAAGAATGTAAATGAATAGGAAGGAATGAAGAGAATGTTTATTGGGGGTCAGTTAGCTCAGAGACAGGAATGTTGGCCAGGGAACACAGAGGTGTGTTGGAGTGGTAGGCAACTGGAAGCTCAGGATCATTTCTCGTGGACAGAGTATAAGTTCGGCCAAGATTGTCCAGTCTGTGTTTTGTCTCAGTTGGGGAGACTGCATTGTAAAACGTAAATACAACAGATTAAATATGACAGTGTCAATACAATAATGCAGTTGATGTGGCAGGTGGGTGAAGTCCACATTTTCACCATCTGTCATCAAAAAGCAGGAAAGCAGGGGAGGAAGTGAATTTTTGTAGGGGGGTGGGGAGCAGTGGTGTGCAGTCCCACTTGCACAGGAGACAGGCTCCCTTTGTGCCTCCTCGCTTGCCCTCTAAAAGCAGCCACCCACTCGCTTGGTTTCCCGCTGTCCACAAAGATCTCAGTGAGTCTCTTACCCACTGCACCTCCCAAGTCATTTTTTAACGTTAATAAAGAATTTTAATTTCCAATGAATCACTAATTCAAATCCAGCTGTGCATTCATGATCTGAGCCTACTCCCATTTTAAACCTTATTATTGTGTTTTATTTTGCAAAAGTGATTTACCTCGTACTGACATTGAATTCCATCTACTACATATTCACATATTTTATCAATCCCTCTTTTCACCTTCCAACAGCTTCCATATTGTCACTACCTAGAAATTTCTACATCACACACCCTGGACCAAATCCAAATCATTGATATTTTCCGCTGTGGCCACTCGCCACTGAAAATTTTCTCTTAGTGCATATTCGCTGTTTAATCCCTTTTAATCCAGTTTGCTAGTCTCCCTATGAGTCCACATCTTTTCATCTTCTTTATCGATCTCCCATGTGGAGTCTTGTCAGAAGATTTCATGTATCAATGTATATTTTATCTGTTTCATTTCCAACACGTTCCATGTTAATTAACTCCACAAAGAATGCTCAAGGTTTGTCAAGTACAGTTGTCTCTTTTGAAATATGTGCTGTCTACTTCGGACTATTTTCTATTTATCAAGATCAATAATAATTTCATCCTTAAATTAACACTCTAAAATTTCTGTAACAAATGTGAAACTAACTAACATAGAATTATCTGAATTGGAACTGACTCCTTTATTTAAATGGATAATATATTGATTATTCTCCAATCTTTGGCATCTAATAGTGTTCTAAAATATAACGTGTAGATACTTGGCAATTTTCTCGTTTATCTTCCATGGGTTTTCAGAATCTGTTTAATCTGTCCTTGAATCTTGTCTTCCTTTATCCAAACAAAGTTATCTACAATTTTCTGTTTCTACATCGCATTATTAGTCATTTACCCTCAATCACTTCAGAACTTACTTAGAGTCACTGAATCATAGAGGTTTACAGCATGGAAGCAAGCCATTCAACCCAATTTATCCATGCCGCTCAGTTTTCACAATTAATCTAATCCCATTTGCCTGTGTTTGGGTCATATCCCTCCATACCTATCCCATCTATGTACCTGTCCAAATGTTTCTTAAATGACAAAATTGTACTTGCCTCCATCACTACCTCTGGCAGAACTTTCCAGACATTCACCTCCTCTGTGTGGAAAAAAATTCCCCTCTGGACCCCTTTATGTCTCTCCCCTGTCACTTTAAAGCTACCTTATCTATACCTCTCTTGAATTTATAGGTCTCTATAAAGTAATCCCTCAGTTTCCTACATTCCAGGGAAAAAAACATCTCAGCCTCTGCAATCTCTCCTTATAACTCAAATAATATCCTTTTTATTAATCAGGATCATTGCAAAGTTCTTAATAATATCTCTGCCATGTAATCACCATTATCTAGAAATTCACAATCCTGATCTCCAAATAGAGCCCAACTTGCTTTTAACAATTGTCAATTTACTAGTGTACCGTTTCTATTCCTTTAGTTTTCAGTGGCCACTCCAAAACACCATTCCATCACAATTGACTCCCTCTCTGTCCCTAAAACAGTCTGATAAAAATTGGATACTGGTACCACGTTTGACTGAAATGAGCTTCTATTTACACATCCACAGAGCAGATTGGTCAATACTTCCACCTCTGATTCATCATCGAACCTCACTTCTACCTCACCTTCTCTACTGCCAAAAGCTTCATGCATGCATTTGTTATCTCTAGACTGGATTATTCCAACACACTCCTAGCTAGTCTCTCACATTGTGCACTCCATAAACTTGAAGTCATCCAAAGCTCTGCCTGTGTCCTCACTTGCACCAGGTTCCATTGACCTGTCATCCCTGTACTTACTCATTGACATTGGCCCCCAGTCAAATAATACCTTGATAATCACCTTAATTTTATCCTTGTTTGCTAATCCCTCCATACTTTGCCTCTCATCTCTTTGACCCCATAAATCTCCAAGCTTTCTAATCTTGGTTTCTTGAACATCCCCAATTTTGATTGTTCTGTTATTAAAATTTATTCAGCTACCTAGGCCCTAAGCGTTGAAATTTACACCCTCAATCTTTCTGCTATTTTCCTTCTCTTTCTTCCTTTAAGAAGTCCCTTAAAGTTTAGATTCTTAGCAAAGCCACCTGGCCATCTGACCTATGACTGCCTCATGTAACTTGGTGCCTAATATTGAGAACAGCCCTGTGAAGTGCTGTTAAAGTCACTATATAAATAAGTTATTGTTCTTTATGATTATTCTTATAGATTTCAAGGGTCCTCCAGTTTAGTTTTAATTAATTTCAATCCCTATGGTTTATCTAAGGCATTCAATTTTTAATAGAATACATTAATTCCAGACACTTAGATTCTTATATTGTAAACTATCCCACTTTTAGTCAGCAGTTGCATATGAAAATTTCTTCTTCCACCTCACCATTTCACCTAGCCCCCTTTTCATTATTCTAAAATGTACTGTTATGGATCAGGCCAGACCCTAACATTTCTAGTTGGTTTAAGCAGGTGTAGAGTGGATATTCCAGGCGTGATGCAGCTGGTCCAACAACTTAGTTTTAAATAGAATTTATTTACAGAGTATTGAATGAAGCACAAACAAAAGATCCCCTCTCATTCTTCTAAAATTCTAGCGAGCACAGTCCCAGGCAGCTCAACCTCTCCTCATAGAATAATCCCCTTATTTCTAGGAATCAACCTGGTGAACCTCCTCTGCAATGCCTCCAAAGCCAGTACAACCTTCCTCAAAAAGAGAGACTAGAACTGCGCACAATACTCCAGGAGCAGCCTCACCAACACCTTGTACAATTGCAGGAGAACCTCCCTGTTCTTAAATTCAATCCCTCTGGCAATGAGAGGCAATATTCCGTTTGTCTTCCTCATTACAAGGTTGCACCTGCAGGTCAACTTTTAGCGATTCATATGCGAGCACTGCTAAGTCCCCCTGCACAACAGCATGCTGTAATTTTTCACCATTTAAATAATACATTGACATACTACGTTTACTTCCAACGTGGATAACCTCACATTTACCAACATTGTATTCCATCTGTCAGATCCTTGCCCATTCAGTTAACCTATCTAAATCTCTCTGCAGACCTTCCACATCCACTGCACAGTTTGCCTTTCCACCCAATTTAGTATCATCAGCAAACTTAGATATGTTACACTTGGTCTCCTCTTCAAAATCATTAATATACATCATGAACAGTTGTGGGCCCAACACCGACCCCTTCAGCACCCCATTCACCACCGATCTCCACCCAGAAAAATACTAATTTAACCCATTCTGCTTTCTATTTGTTAACCAATCCTCTATCCAGGTCAGGCAGTATCCAAGGAACAGGTGAATTGACGTTTCAGGCAAAAGCCCTTCATCAGGAATGAGGCTGTGAGCCAAGGGTTGGTGAGATAAATGAGAAGGGAGTAGGACTGAGTTTGATAAGTAGATGGAGGTGGGGGTAAAGGTGATAGGTCGGAGAGGAGGGTGGAGAGGGCAGGTGGGAAGGAAGATGGACAGGTAGGACAGGACATGAGGGTGGTGCCGAGTCTGAAGGTTGGAACTGGGATAAGGTGGGGCAATGGGAAATGAGGAAACTGATGAAATCCACATTGATGTCTTGGGATTGAAGGGTCCTGAGGCGAAAGGTGAGGAATTCTTCCTCCAGGCGTCGGGTCATTAGGGAGTGGCAATGGAGGAGGACCTACATGTCCTTGGCAGAGTGGGAGGGGGAGTTGAAGTGTACGGCCACGGGGTGGTGGGGTTGATTGGTGCAGGTATACTTTAGATGTTCTCTGAAGCGCTCTGCAAGCCCTAATGTAGAGGAGACCGCATGAGGAGGATACAGTAAATGATATGTGTGGAAGTGCACATAAAACTCTAATGGATGTGGAAGACTTCTTTGGGGCCTTGGACAGAGGTGAGCAGGGAGGTATGGGCACAGGTTTTGCAATTCCTGC
>NC_057727.1:39601464-39607147 GCF_004010195.1 Chiloscyllium plagiosum | reverse complement strand
CCCCACCAACCTCCGTATACATCGCATCATCCTCTGCCATTTCTGCCACCTACAAACAGACCCCACCACCAGACATATATTTCCTGCCCCGCCCCTATCCACTTTCCATAAAGACTATTCCCTCTGCGACTGCCTTGTTAAGTCCACAGCCCTCACCAACCCATTCCCCCCCTACTGGCACCTTCCCCTGCCACCACAGGAATTGCAAATCCTGCACCCACACCTTCTCCCCTCACCTCTGTCCAAGGCCCCAAAGGAGTTTTCTACATCCATCAGAGTTTTACCTGCACTTCCACACATGTCATTTACTGTATCCATTGCTCCCGATGCAGTCTCCTCTACATTGGGGAGACAGAACACCTACTCAGAGAGTGCTTCGGAGAACATCTTCGGGAACTTGCACCAACCAACCCCAAATGCAGGTCATGGGCCTCCTCCACCGCCACTCCCTTACCACCCGACGCCTGGAGGAAGAACACCTCATCTTCTGCCTTGGGACCCTCCAACCCCAGGGCATCAATGTGGATTTCACCAGTTTCCTCATTTCCCATCCCCCCACCTTATCCAAGTTCCAATCTTCCAACTCGGCACTGTCCTCATGTCCTGTCCTACCTGTCCATCTTCTTTCCTACCTATCTGCTCCACCCTCCTGTCTGATCTATCACCATTACCCCCACCTCCATCTACTTATCGCAATCTCAGCTACCTCCCTCCAAGCCCCACCCCTCTTCCATTTATCCCATCACCCCTCCGCTCACAGCTACATTCCTGATGAAGGGCTTTTGCCCAAAATGTAAATTCTCCTGCTCCTCGGCTGCTGCCTGACCTGCTGTGCTTTTCCAGGACCACACTCTCGACCCTTATCTCCAGCATCTGCAATCCTCACTTTCGCCCAGCCTAATCCATGCTAATACATTCCCTGCAATTCCATGCATTCTTATCTTATGGATGAGTCTTTTATGTGGCACCTTGTCAAACGCCTTCTGGAAATCCAAGTATACAATATCCACCTGTTCCCCTCCATCCATCATGCTTGTTACATCCTCAAAGATCTCCAGTAAGTTTGTCAAACATGAACTTCTCTTCCTGAATCCATGCTGTGTCTGCCTGATGGAACCCTTTCCATCTAGATGTCTCACTATTTCTTCTTTAATGATAGCCACTACAGATGTTAAGCCAATTGGCCTATGGTTACCTGCCTTTTTTAACCAGCGGAATGACATTCGCTGTCTTCCAGTCTGCCAGTACCTACTCAGATTCCAGTGAATATTGGTAAATTACCACTAACACAACCACTATAACGTCTGCCATTTCTTTCAGCACCTTGGGATGCATTCCATCAGGACCAGGGGACTTACCTATGTTTAAGCTCTCAAGTTTGCTCAACACTACTCTTTTAGAGATAACAATTATATTGCACGTAAAGCTTTGTTTTCTGCTAGCAAACTAAAATTAAAGTGTATTTTTTAACTGCTGTAAACTGCAAATGTTCAATTCACAGAAATAGCTAATGGTAGAAAGATAAATATTATAAAAGATGGAAATTTGAAATAAGAAACAGAACATTTTGAAAATACATTATTTTGTCATGTTAAATTACTTACTATTGAGTATAATGCTAGTCCAATTACATTTTAAATGGGCTGATAATTCAGATAGTATTTAGATCTTGATTTGACATAGAGAAGACTGTTTTATTTCACAAGATTAGTTGCAACAATAAATGTCAAGCATGTCACAAAATGCTGAGGTGGCACTCTAAAATAGCAGGAAAAACCTCAGTACTTCAGGATCTGTAGCAAACATGTCTTCTTCAAAAACTGAGTTCAAAATTGTAGACATGTTTTTGTTATAACTGGATTCATAATTTTACTCTACTTAGCACATGGAGGAAGCCTTCCCTGGATAATGTGTAAATAATGTTCTTCCAACAGAAGCAGAACTGGTGTTCTTTTAAAACAATAACAGAAAATGTTTCAGATATACATCAGTTCCATCTGTCCTTGGAAAGGCAGGTGACCAGCAAAGACTATTCTCATCATGAGAAAAGAAAATCAGCTCAAAGGTAATGTAAATATTACAAACTGTTATCTTGGCTTTTACCCGGACACTCTTGTCTGGATATTGATATCAGCAACTGCACAACATATTGAGCTACCAATTTTGCTTCTGGCTTCTTTCAATGCATTTCACTATTTTGTCTTTCATTGTGCCACTTGTTACTCACTTTAACGTGTAATTTAATTGTGATAAATGCACTTTCCAACATTTAGTTCTGTAAATACAGAGGTCTCCCTGTAAACTTTCCATACTGTGAGAACCTAAACCCCCATGCATATATGCAAGTAGGCTGTGATGTTTCTAAACAGTGTGCATGCATCATGACATTATGACCAAAATGAATTGTGGATGTGCTCAGAAGATGCACTGAAAAGTGGGCAGACTAAGACAACTTCGAACAGGTTTACAAAAATGTAGATGGCTATATCCTTGTTGAATTGAAACATGTTTGAATACAAACAAAGCAGTGCTGTTGAGCTAGTTCAAAGGTAATGGTGGAGAGAGATTGGCTTAATATCTGCTTAATTGTCAGAACACGTGGATGTGATTTCATGTAAAAAGCTGTAGACATGAGGGCATTTATAATCATCTTAAAAAAGCTGCTGTGTGGAGATATGGGACAAGGCAGGTCAATTTTCATGGTAGAAACACAGAAGTCAAATGGATGAGATAGAATCTCATTCCCAACTTAACTGAGCGCATTAATAATAACCACTCGGTTTTACACATCCAAGATTGGCATTAGAGGAGGAGGTGGCCTAGTGGTGTTATCGTTGTACTGTTAATCCAGAGACCAGCTAATGTTCTGGGGCCCTAGGTCTGAATCTTGCCATGGCAGATGTTGGAAGTTGAATTCGCTAAATATCTGGAATTAAGAGTCTAATGATGCTGAGTTAGGCCAAAAGATCTATTTCTGTGCTATATGAATTCATGATCATAAATCCATCACCGACTGTTGGGAAGACCCATCTGGTTCACTAATGTCCTTTAGAGAAGAAAACTGCCATCCTTACTTGGTCTGGCCTACATGTGACTCTAGCCCAACAGTAATGTGGCTAACTCTTAACTGCCCTCTGTGTACACAGGCACTGGCGATAAATTCTAGCCTAGCTGGAAACGTCCTCATCCAAAGGATGAATAAGTCAAAGATATGCAGCAGACGCGATTTGCTTCTTCACAGGCAAGGTGAGCAATGTTAAAAGAAATGTCCACAAATGCCACTTGGAGGTACTGAAGATGAATGGACAGCGTTGAGCAAGAGAAGGACTCAGATAACATGATGTTTTTAAGGAAATATTGCTAAATGCAGTTGTGAGCAGGAAGACATACTGCATTTACGATTAGAGGTAGACCAGGAGACGAATATCAGCTGCCCAGATCAGGGATACAATATACGAAGCAGTTCAAGATCCTAATCAGGAGATTACTTTTGCCGATTTAAATACAACTCATCCTTAAACCACTCTCACCTCTTTCTCTTGGTCCTGCAAAGTGTTATTTATCACATGACTCTCCTTAGCCACTCAGTGTGAAGCAGAACTCAGCCTTCAGATTCTATGCATATCATTATTTCCCAATTTATTCATCCATAGTAGTTTACAAGATATGAGAGCAGAATTAGGCCATTTGTCCCATAGAGTCTGTTCCACCATTCGATCATGGTGGATATATTTCTCAACCCCATTCTCCTACTTTCTCCCTGTAAGCCTTGATCTCATTACCAATCAAGAACCTATCTATCTCTGTTTTAAATGCACTCAATGACTTGGCTTCCACAGCTCTCTGTGGCAATGAGTTCCACTGATTCACCACCCTCTGGCTGAAAAAATTCCTCCTCATCTCAGTTCTAAAGGATCATCCCTTCAACCTGAGACTGTTCCTTCAAGTCCTTTTCTATTTGTGGAAACATCTCCTCCACATCCACATCTATCCAGGCCTTTCAATATTCTGTCAGTTTCAATGAGATCTCCCCTCATCCTTCTAAACTCCATTGAGTGGAGACCCAGATTCCTCAATCACTCCTCATATTATCAGCTCTTCATCCCTGGGATCATTGTTGGAAACCTCCACAGGACTGCTTCCAAGGCCAGCACATCCTTCCTTAGATATGGGGCCTAAAATTGTTTACAATATTCCAAACGTGGTCTGACCAGAACCTTATACAGCTTCAGCAGTGCATCCAATCTCTTGTATTCTAGCCCTCTCAAAATGAATGCTATCATTACATTTGCCTTCCTAACTGCATAGCAATCTTAAAAGAATCCTGCTTCAGATTTCTGAAGCCTTTCTCCCATTAGAAAGTGGTATGTGCCTATTCTGTTAGTCTATCCAATTCCTTCTGCAGACTCTCTGTTTCCTCAACACTATTTGTGCCAGCACCTATCTTTGTGCCATCTGCAAACTTAGCAACAATTCCTTTGACCAGAACATTAATGTATAATGTAAGTAGTTGTGGTCTTTTATTGACAATCCTTGTTCGAGTGATGCATGTGTTTCGTAGTCACTCTCACCAAATGCATTGGGTGGCACGGTGGCACAGTAGTTAGCACTGCTGCCTCACAGCGCCAGAGACCTGGGTTCAATTCCCGCCTCAGGCAACTGTCTGTGTGAAGTTTGCACATTCTCTCCGTGTCTACGTGGGTTTCCTCCCACAGTCCAAAAAAAAATGTGCAGGTTAGGTGAATTGGCCATGCTAAATTGCCCATAGTGTTAGGTGAAGGGGTAAATGTAGGGGAGTGGGTCTGGGTGGGTTGCTCTTTGGAGGGTCGGTGTGGACTTGTTGCGCCGAAGGGCCTGTTTCCACACTGTAAGTAATCTAATCTAATCATTGGATCAGTACAATTGCAGAAGCGACTGCAAAATGCATGGCAGAGAGTTAGAACTGCAGTTTGGTTATAACAAATAATCCAGCAAACAGGTACAGGCTGATGTCCAAGAAATCATGACTTGACTGCGTCTGCATCAGCTGAAAATGAAGAGCATGAAAGCTTAGATAGTTGGTGACAGAATTACCAATATCTCTGATAAGCATTAACTGATTTCATTTCATCCTTAACTGTGCCATGAGAAGATTGAGTGGTGATTGCCAAGATCAGGACTTTGCCAGGGTTAAATCATATCCCTTTTGTAAGCCTAAACACGTACAGATAAAAGCACAGAACAGTGACAGAGACAGCATTGGAGAGTTTGCACAGGGGCACAATCTACCCCATATACTACTCAGCTGGACCACCTGGGGTTTCATTGACAGGAGAATTCTAGAAGGACATCAGCAACTTAACAAGATGCTGATTGACATGACATGTATACTCTTATGTCATAAAGGGAAAGTAGCAAAGAGGATGCCTGAGTCTAACTAAGTTGCTCAGAGATTTTCTGGGGTAAAGGGTTTAATTGTGTGTGTGTGTGGTTGTGGGGGGGGGGGAGGGGTTGACCAATATCACCTCCTCCATGTAGCTTCAGGCAGGCTCTCTCAGAAGTGTCATACAGAAGATGACCACATTGCCAGTTTAAGCGGACTAATCTTCGCAATGACTCTAGAACACGTCACTGATCTTTATTGATCTCGTCTGCTGAGCCACCAGATAGAATGCCTCATGAAAATCAGACGATCCAACTGAAG
>NC_057727.1:39596271-39596991 GCF_004010195.1 Chiloscyllium plagiosum | reverse complement strand
CTAAGGCTGTGTCCATGGGTCCTAGTCTCCTCGTCTAACGGAACCAATTTCCTAGCATCCACCTTTTCCAAGCCATGTATTATTTTGTACGTCTCTATTAAGTCTCCCCTTAATCTTCTAAACTCCAATGAATACAATCCCAGTATCCTCAGCCCTTCTTCATATGTTAGACCTACCATTCCAGGGATCATCCTTGTGAATCTCCGCTGGACACGCTCCAGTGCCAGTATGTCCTTCCTGAGGGGGGGGGGCCAAAACTGGATCCTTCCTGAGGTGTGGGGACCAAAACTGGACACAGTACTCCAAATGGGGCCTAACCAGAGCTTTATAAAGTCTCAGTAGCACAACAGTGCTTTTGTATTCCAACCCTCTTGAAATAAATGACAACATTGCATTCACTTTCTTAATCACGGACTCAACCTGCATGTTTACCTTTAGAGAACTCCCAGATCCCTTTGTACTTTGGCTTTATGAATTTTCTCACCGTTTAGAAAGTAGTCCATGCTTGTATTCATTTTTCCAAAGTGCAAGACCTCGCATTTGCTCACATTGAATTCCATCAGCCATTTCCTGGACCACTCTCCTAAACTGTCTAGATCCTTCTGCAGCCTCCCCACTTCCTCAGTACTCCCTGCCTGTCCACCTAACTTTGTATCATCGGCAAACTTTGTTAGAATGCCCCCAGTCCCTTCATCCAGATCATTAATATATAATGTGAAC
>NC_057727.1:39589909-39595868 GCF_004010195.1 Chiloscyllium plagiosum | reverse complement strand
TCAACTCAGTCCCCTGACTCCCTTTAATTGTTGGGATATTACTCATGTTTTCCACTGTGAAGACTGACGCAAAGTACTTGTTAAGTTCTCCTGCTATTTCCTTATCTCCCATCATTAGGCTTCCAGCATCAGTTTGAAGTGGCCCAGTGTCTACTTTTGCCTGTCGTTTGTTTCTTATGTATTGAAAGAAACTTTTACTATTATTTCTAATATTACTGGCTAGCCTACCTTCATATTTGTTCCTCTCCTTCCTTATTTCTCTCTTTGTTATCCTCTGTTTGTTTTTGTAGCCTTCCCAGTCTTCTGATTTCCCAGTGCTCTTGGCCACTTTATAGGATCTCTCTTTTTCTTTGATAGATTTCCTGACTTCCTTTGTCAGCCATGGCTGTCTAATCCCTCCCCAGATAATCTTTCTTTTCTTGGGGATGAACCTCTGTACAGTGTCCTCAATTATACCCACAAACTCCTGCCATTTTTGCTCTACTGTCTTCCCCGTTAGGCTCTGCTTCCAGTCTATTTTCATCTGTTCCTCTCTCATGCCCTCATAATTACCTTTATTTAACTGTAACACCATTACATCCGATTTTACCTTCTCTCTTTCAAACAGCAGACTGAACTCTACCATATTATGATCGCTGCTTCCTAAATATTCCCTTACTTTAAGATTTTTTATAAAGTCTGGTTCATAACAGAGCACTAGGTCCAGAATAGCCTGCTCCCTTGTGGGCTCCATGACAAGCTGTTCCAAAAAGCCATCCTGTAAGCATTCCATGAATTCCCTTTCTTTGGATCCATTGGCAACATTATTTACCCAGTTCACCTGCATATTGAAGTCTCCCATGGTCACCGTGACCTTGCCTTTCTGACATGCCTTCTCTATTTCCCGGTACATGTTGCGCCCCTGGTCCTGACCACTGTTAGGAGGTCTGTACATAACTCCCACTATGGTTTTTTTGCCTTTGTGGTTCCTCAATTCCACCCACACAGACTCCACATCATCCAATGGTCATTCAATTGAAAAAAGAAGCATTATAAATTTTCATCTAAGATAGTACTTGGCAAAATAGGAGACTGTCAGCAGAATTTAAATAAAAAACAGAAAATGCTAGAAATATTCAGCAGGTCTGGCAGCATCTGTTGAGGTAGAAAAAGGGGTAATGTTGCAGATCAAATATGAATCTTCCACAGAATCATTGTGTTCAACTCAAAACATTAACATTGTTTTCTCTCTCAATGTGTCCTGTGCACAACCTTAAAGGTGCTGTGGTAAATTGAAAGGTGATTTTAAAAAAAACACATGGTTTACATGGATTTTTTTTAAAAAAGGCATTGAATGTAAAAGCCAAGAAATAATCTTGCAACTTTAAAAATATTCTGGTTATGGAATATTGGAGCAGTGAGTACAATTATGGGAATCACATTTCAGGAATGATGTACAGGATTTAGAAAGGATATGGAGGAGATTCATGAGGAATGACGGACTTTAGTTATGAAAATCTTTCAAAAGTTAAGGATTGTTCACAGAAAAGAAATGTTTAGATGTGAATTGAGAAAGATTTTCAAATGATAAGAGGTTTTGATAAAGTAGAGAAAAGCTATTCCCTCTAGTCGGGTGAATGAACTAGAGATGATTAAATTGCCAATTATTTAATTTGATTGAAATCCAGAAGAGTGGGAAACATTCCAGTTGCCCGTTACTTTCTTAATAGGGATGCCTCAGCCAATCAGAGTGGAAGGTCACCAAAACAGCATCCTTTATATCTATTGTGTAAATTGTTATGGTCATTTACAATTTAGCAATCCTGAATCTATCTTGAGGAATAGAAGATCAAAAATGCAGTTGACATCTCTTTTCAGCAATATTCAATTTTTGTTGAATGCTTTAAAATCTTTGCAACACAGACTTTTTCCTTCTTGCTTCAGTTTAGTTGGTCTTTCTCAATCATCAAACTCAAACTTAACTAGCAGCATACAGAGAAGGAACAGGGAAGGGCTCTTATGGCTGTGTGGTAGTGTTCCTACCTTTGAGCCAGGAGGTCCAGATTCCAATCCTATTGGCTCCAGATGTAGAGTCATAGAGATGTACAGCAGAGAAACAAACCCTTTAATCCAACTCGTCCATGCCGATCAGATATCCCAACCCAATCTAGTTCCACCTGCCAGCACCTGGTCCATATCCCGCCAAACCCTTCCTATTCATATATCCATCTAGATGCCTTTTAAATGTTGTAATTGTACCAGCCTCCAAGACTTCCTCTGGCAGCTCATTCCATACACGTACCACTCTCGGCATGAAAAAGTGGCCCCTTAGGTCTCTTTTATATCTTTCCCCTCTCACCCTAAACCTATGCCCTCCAGTTCTGGACTCCTCTATCCCAGGGAAGAGACTTTGTCTATTTATATCCGATCCATGTCC
The DNA here is from genome assembly GCF_004010195.1 of Chiloscyllium plagiosum. Lineage (NCBI taxonomy): Eukaryota > Metazoa > Chordata > Chondrichthyes > Orectolobiformes > Hemiscylliidae > Chiloscyllium > Chiloscyllium plagiosum. The sequence goes on along the minus strand of NC_057727.1, from coordinate 39,593,452 downwards.
CTCATGATTTTATAAACCTCTATAAGGTCACCCCTCAGCCTCCTACGCTCCAGGGAAAACAGCCTATTCAGCGTCTCCCAATAGCTCAAATCCTCCAACCTTGGCAACATCCCTGTAAATCTTTGCTGAACCCTTTCTTATTTCACAACATCTTTCTGATAGCAAGGAGACCAGATCCACTCCTATGTCTTATGGACTTGTGCACACAATATTCCACAAGTGGCCTAACCAATGTCCTGTACAGCTGCAATATGACCTCCCAACTCCTGTACTCAATACTCTGGCCAATAAAGGAAAGCATACCAAACGCCTTCTTCATTATCCCATCTAACTGTGACTCCATTTTCAAGGAGCTATGAACCTGCACTCTAAGGTCTCTTTGTTCAGCAACACAACCTAGGACCTTACCATTAAGTGTATTAGTCCTGCTAAGATTTGCTTTCCCAAAATGCAGCACCTCACATTATCTAAATTAAACTCCATCTGCTACTTCTCAGCCCATTGGCCCATCTGATCAAGATAATGTTGTAATCTGAGGTGACCTTCTTTTCTGTCCACTACTCCTTCAATTTTGGTGTCATCTGCAAACTTACTAACTATACGTCTTATTCTTACATCCAAATCATTTATGTAAATGACAAAAGTAGTGGACCCAGCCCCAATCCTTGTGGCAATGCACTGGTCACAGGCCTCCAGTCTGAAAAACAACCCTCTACCACCACTCTCTGTCTTCTACCTTTGAGACCGTTCTGTATCCAAATGGCTAGTTCTCCCTGTATTCCATGAGATCTAACCTTCAAAACCAGTCTCCCATGCCTTACTAAGTCCATAATAATCACATCCACCACTCTGCCCTCATCAATCCTCTTTGTTGCTTCTTCAAAAATCTCAAACAAGTTTGTGAGACATGATTTCCCATGCACAAAGCCATGTTGACTATCCCTAATCAGTCCTTGCCTTTCCAAATACATGTACATCCTGTTCCTTAGGATTCCCTCCAACAACTTGCCCATTACCGACGTCAAATCACTGCTATAGTTCCCTGGCTTGTCCTTACCACCCTTCTTAAACAGTGGCACCACGTTAGCCAACCTCCAGTCTTCTGGCACCTCACCTGTGACTATTAATGATACAAATGTCTCAGCAAGGGGCCCAGCAATCACTTCTCTAGCTTCCTACAGAGTTCTAGGGTGCACCTATTCAGGTCCTGGAGATTTATCCACTTTTATGTGTTTCAAGACATTCAGCACTTCCTCCTCTGTAATATGGACATTTTTCAAGATGCCATCATCTATTTCTCTACATTCTATACCTTCCATGTCCTTTTCCACAGTAAACACTGACGCAAAATACTTGTTTAATCTCCTCCATCTCCTGTGGCTCCACACAAAGGCTGCCTTGCTGATTTTTGAGGGGCCCTATTCTCTCCCTAGTTACCATTTTGTCCTTAGTGTATTTGTAAAAACCCTTTGGATTCTCCTTAACTCCTTGCATGTTGAATAACATTGCCAAACAGGTTGATTGGAAAACTTCTGCCAAACAGCAATCAACCAACTGATACACACAATCAATCACGGCATGGTGCCTTAGTGGTCAGCACTGCTGCCTTACAACACCAGGGACCTGGGATTGATTCCACTCTCGGGTGACTGTCTGTGTGGAGTTTGCACATTCTCCTTGTATCTGCGTGGGGTTCTGCCAGGTGCTCTGATTTCCTTCCACATTCCAGAGATATGTAGGTTAGGTGGATTGGCCATGCTAACTAACACGTAGTATCCAGGGATGTGTAGGCTTAGAGGGTTACAGTGATAAGATAGGGGACTAGGTCTGGGTGGGATGTTGTTCGGAAGGTCTATGTGGACTTAATGGGGCCGAATGGCTCCCTTCCATACTAAAGGGATTCTATGATTCAATCGCTGAACCATTGAACATTACAGGCTCAGAGATTACGCAGATAGGATGGGTGAGACTTTGAGAACTTTTGAAAGTGAGAATGTGGAATTTTAAAACAAGGTATTTCTTAACCAGGAGCAAACAGATCAGTGAGCAGGTGGGTGATTAACATATAGTGTGACTTAGTACAGGGAGGAAATTCTGACTATATTTCCCTTCACTCAGGGATATTGAGATTACCCCTGTATGAGCTGAGGGAACTTTGTTCATAGCAGGAATCAATTTGTCCTTTCTACTTTGTACAACTTAGTTGAGTAGTATATCTATAAACTGAAACATTAAAGGAATTTTTCCTTTTGTTATCTATGCACAATGTTATTTCAAAACATGGTTGAAGAGTAAAAGGAGGAAAAGTAATCAAGACTTGTAAAAACCAGCATCTTTTCATTTTTGACAATTGGCAAATTGACATTGAAGTATATTGAATTTCACGCACTTACTGTATTTACAGTATGGACTTGAATCAAACTCTTCTCAGAAAGTTAGGTCCTGATCTTTCAAGTGTTCATGTGTAATTATCTTTTAACATTATGATCATTACGTTAACCGTTGCCAATTAATCTCTCTAAGGTTGAAAATTAACTATTGCAAGAGAGATCCAAAACCAAAAAAGGGTTTTGTGATTTACACATAAAAGATGTGAAACTATCACTGTATTCTAACAGATGAAAGGCTTAACAGACAATTAATTTTTCAATGTATAATTTCAGTTACATCACACTGTAAATTTTTGCTTTAAATTCTGTGTTACGATCGAGCCCTCCACTATCACCTGATGAAGAAGCGTCGCTCCGAAAGCTAGTGTGCTTCCAATTAAACCTGTTGGACTGTAACCTGGTGTTGTGTGATTTTTAACTTTGTACACCCCAGTCCAACACCGGCATCTCCAAATCAAGAGAGATCCTAGATGTGCTGTTTCTCTTCCTGCATTATTATCAAGGCACAACTTCAGCAAATTGCAACAAAAAACATTATAAAACTTAAATATGTTCAATGTAAAATTAAATTGGCCAGATTGTATTAGCTGCTTTTTGTTCTTTCCTGTTGTAGGATTTTACACATTACACAAATCTCTCGAATCTGAATAAAGGACATTTACATGATGATTTTGGAACTAGACGGGACGTGCAGACATTTACTGATGGTCAAACCATCCTTTTGAAGTTTCTCAGCTTTGGCTCAGCTATTGGACAACCAGGAACAAGCCTGGAAATACTGGCTTGCAAGACGCCTTGGCCTCATGTTGTAGATTGGAGCACAAGGTTTACATTTTAACTATTTGGGAACTGACTCAATACAATATTTTCAAGGGTAAATGGATATCTTCCTGAAAAAGGGGGAAAAAAAACTGCATGGCTCTGATGAAAGACAGGAAGTATTGGACTAATTGAATACTTATTTAAAAGAGCTGGAAATGTGTTGCTGGAAAAGCGCAGCAGGTCAGGCAGCATCCAGGGAACAGGAGAATCGACGTTTCGGGCATAAGCCCTTCTTCAGGAATGAGGAAAGTTTGTCCAGCAGGCTAAGATAAAAGGTAGGGAGGAGGGACTTGGGGGAGGGGCGTCGGAAATGTGATAGGTGGAAAGAGGT